>NC_052119.1:7655029-7692179 GCF_012273895.1 Zerene cesonia
ATAGCATTCTGCTGTGTTTCGTTCGGTGAGTGGGGGAGCCGGAGGCCCATATCCTTTTCCTAACCCTTCCTAGTCCTGACCTTTATTCCTCTCAAAAATCCTTTCTTATCCCCTTCCCAATTTAAAGTCGGCAATCCATTTGTAGAGGCGTAAGGTCTGCAATGAACCTTATGCCTCTACAAATGTTCATGGGCGGTGGTGGCGCTTACCATCAGGCGTCCCACCAGCTCTATTGCCGACTGTGACATAAAAAAAAAAAAACTACAACAATATATAAAAAAAGGACAAGATATACAAGTCATATTGTTACAATTTTCCATTGGTCATTAATAACTAATTAGTTGATAATGGCTACATATTTTAATATATTTTCGATACACGATTAACCATAAACATTTATAACACCTTAAATTAGAAGTAAAACGAGTTTTCCGATATCCCGCTGCGTGTAAATATTTTATTGTCAAATTTCACAAACTGAGAAAAATTTATAGTCAATTTAAGCATATAAAATTTTATAACCAGACGTATCAATATAGCGATATGTCCGTTAAGATTAATCGGAAAATATGATGTCACTGCTAAAATTTTATGACTCAAAGCACTAGTTGCTTGACAAGACCTTCGCATAAAATATAGAATGAAGATTGAAGAGCCAAAGCTTTAAAATATAATTTAAGTCTCCAATATGTGTAACTCTTGTGATTCGCTCGGCTATATCCGTGGTACGTTTTTTCTCTGCACTTTTCTTATGCCCTAAAAAACCTTAAAAATTACCTCAATATTTAAGTTCAGATCATAGTTTGCATTATTAACAATATATCGTTCTATTGTGGATTCACTATAGATAACCCTACACATTTACATACTAATATATATACATATATATACTATAATTTGTATTCAGCTAAATCTACAAGTAAATATAGAATGCTCCCTTTTAATAGCTTATCAAATATAATCACACCGAAATCAATAGACAATGGGCCCACAAAATTCAAAGCACTTACTGCTAATTTAAGACGATCGTTATGCATATTGCATGCCTTACTTGCTTTTATTTCCCGATAAACAGGAGCCATTTTCTTGGCGAGCGTTTCCCTTTTCCCGCTTTTTTATTATTAAGAGGCCACATTTACCTGTGGATGTAAATTTCAAGTGTACAGTCGGAACCAAAATGTTCCATTTTGTTTGGTATTGCCTTTGAGTGCTATAACGCTCTCTGTAATGGTCATGAATATACAATGGATTGTTACTTTTTGCCGCGATGGTACAAGGACACGGTTTATTATTTGTGATAAAAATGAAAACTTTGTAGTTGAATGATATCGAATGGATGCGAAATGTCGTACAAGCACACGTATCTACGTGTACGTAGATTTTACGTAGCTGCGACGGTAAATAGTTTATGATTTTATCGCTCTGATCTTTAAAGAACATATTTCGAAAGAACTTAGAGGATTACTTTGTTTTTCTCAAAAGTATATAACGAAATAATAATACAGATAAGTTATTTAAAAAAGAATAAAATTGATTCAATCCAATTTGAAAATCTCTGCCAAACCTTCTAACTCCTATAAATACATAGCCCATACACTCTAGCTTTATTTATAAGAATAAAATAATAATATATGACATCGTTATCGCCCCCTGAATGCGGCTATTGCATGTGCCACCCATGCGTAATTCCTGCCGTTCCAATAAACTCTTGATCTTAGATTACATTTGGGATTCCAGTGGAACACAGCTATTAACATCGCAACGCTGTAATAAACTTGCACGTCTAATCGATTTAGTAGTATGTTTGTTGAAATTTTTCATCAAAAACCCGATTTTGGGTTCACTTTAAGAATCTTCTTCTATCAGTTTGAGGCATAATCCCTTGGCCAAGTGTATGCAGAGAATCAAAAGAGGTCAAAAGTCATTAAATTATAATCGCCCAATTTATTTCACTGGCAATATAAATTTCCTTTCAATAGTTTACAGATTTAACGAACAATGTCAAAAAATAACATAAATCTTCAAATAACATTAATTATCCACGAAGGCACATTAAAACATTTTTAAAAACCCTAAACATTATCTTAGATGCTTTGTAAATAGCTTACTTCTAAAGTTATAGATAGGTATTGGATATAAAATTGTGAAAATGCACACAATAAGGCATAACTGTGCGTGAATTTAAAAAAGCCTTAATTTGAAATGAAATAGTCTTCTAAGGGTGCTGTTTCCATAGCAAACTGCAGCCCTCGATCTTAAAACCCTTGCCCTTAGGCGGCGATATAATGAAAGCCGCAAGGAAATAGAAAAAGGACCGTCTATAAAAGGAATCTGTAAAAGACAAAGACGAATGGAAACCGGCCACGGGGCTCTGCTGATCTTTGAGAATTCTACGTGATTGAAATTTTGTGAATGTCCTGGACCGATGTCTATACGATATAGAGGTTATTGTTTGCTGTGTATATAATAACTGGCATAAGCCACAAAGCTATATATGGCTATAACGCTCGCGTTACTAACTATCTCCAGACCCAAAAATAATCCAAATCGCTCCGGTACTTCATGAAAGAAAAACAATTTCGCATTTACGATGTAAGTAAAATATACACTTTCAATTTAAGATAACAGGGCCATATACTGAAATAGTTTGATCATCAAAAGCATCTAAATATTACTAGCTGCACCCGCCAAACGCTGTTCTGCCTTACTCTTATCATTTAGGGGTATGAAAAATAGATGTTGGCCGATTCTCATAGATACCGGATAAGCACAAAAAATGTCATCAAAATCGGTCAAGCCGTTTCGGAGGAGTATGGCAACGAAAACTGTGACACGAGAATTTTATATATGAAGATTTTAAAACAAAAAAAGTAATATAATTATGAGTGCCCTTACAAGCAACTTATCAATCCATCGATCTTCTTTCAATCAACTAAAACATCTTTCATGTTTCAATATACGATTCTGGTTAGGATAAGACCTGCAGTGTTTTCTATCGGAAATCTTCCCTCAGGGATGGAAAAACACGATTCTCGAAACATCAAAAACGAAGATTTAATAAAATGTAGATACGGTTACGTGTGATGTGGAACTCTATGTAAGATTTCCTATATATGATGCAGTACACAAGGGATGGTCATCACGTGACGAGCATGAATGAACGATTCGGGATCAAGCCTCGAGGGACCTTTACATCGCTCTGAAGTAACCTATCTGCCTCCATTTTTCGCTGTGGAAAAATCTATGTTTCAGCGTTGATAATAAGGATCACTTTCAAATATAAAGCGCTGAGTATAGCGCTTTATAAAAATTCGAAGAGCTTCGAATTAGTATTGAAAAAGTGTTATATATAAGGAAACGTTTTAAAGCTTTATTTTTAAAACAGTAGGGTACAAAATCCATTGAGCAACGGATTGTAGTTGGCGCAAAATGTTACGTCCACTGTGAGCGGAAAGCAAAGATGTAGAATTCAAAACAGTGAAGTCTAGTGGACTTTAAGCATGGAATATATTCCGTGGCCGACGCTTAGTATAAATGTAGAATAAATCATACGATTTTTGCGGAATTTAAAATCTCTGCATATATGGTATGAATCGTCTACGAGTGAACGTCGAAATTACATATTTAATGATTCATACTACGGGGTACAATGAGTTATGAAATTGGATTTAACTGTTTGTTTCTGATAGATAAAAATGATGATACAGAAGTAAAAAATGCATATTATGAATATTATTCAAGTCGTTATCTGTTCTTTTAATAAAGTGATATCAAAAAATAATCTTTATGATCTCCGATCTATAAGAATATTCTATTACTTGTTTATTGATTAAATTTAATTTAAAATTTTAACCCTCAAATCTTCTCTTCATCTTCACATGATGTAAATCATCATGTAGAAACCAGGAATGTTTTAATATCGATCTCTTCGTATAGATTAAGATGAAACTCCAGCTTGTTTGCTAAGGTGTAACATCCCAAACTCATAAACTGCATCGTGCCATACACACATGTTAACTTACGAAGAATCTGCGAACTGTCCAAACTATTATACTTTACGTTATTTGTTGGATCGTACACCCTAGCTAACTTATTACGTGTAGTACTAAGATCACATTGTTTGCAGACGAGTTTAGTGTATATTACCCCTTATGGACACTTTTTGAAGTTTATTAGATAAGCGTGTAGAGTAGGAACACGTCAACTTCTTAAAAATTATGTATTAGTGTTTTGTTTGATGAGTAAAGTCTCATATCCTCTCATATCCTTACTTTCCTTGTCTTGAAGACGATTAAGACTAAATAAATAAGCTGCAAAGCTATCCTCGTGTATAAATAATAACAAAAACAACGCAGGTCACCAACCTAGTTACCGAAAAGGACACAAACACAGGACGATTCTATCACAATCCTTCAAAATCCCTTTGCATTCACTCCATCCGATATCCGCGGTTATCGTCCCACCCGTGAATAATACCCACTTTGTACCCAATAAAACTTTTCCCTTTTCTGATTGGAAACAATGACTCCGCCGCACAATTTTTCTGCCCTAGCTACGGAAACGTCGAGCACTGTATCGCTCTTTCGATTCGACCTAAACGTGATATCTTTTCAAATGATGCCTTGTTATGCTGAGTTCTTTTGAGCGAATAATGCTTTACAAAATGTCCTTTTACAGTTATGTGTCCTTGTACTAATATTTTTATTGTGGCTTTCTATATAAGGAAACAATGCTTATTAAACTTATGCTCAATATTTAAACAAAAAATGGACAAGATTTGCTAACTAAAATGTATGTTAATCAATTCAACACAGCCTACCCAGAACAACTTTGTGAAGTGGTCAATATCTATATAATCGTAGAACAGAGAGGTCCTGTTCGATTTCCCGTATGACCAGATACAAAAAACCTGATCAGAGAATCAAGCTACGGATATAAGGAAAATTAATAATAAGGATATAAGGAAAATTTCGAAAAAAAGAGTCGATAAATGGAAGACAGAAACTAATGCACAATTAATTTTAATACCACACAAAATTACACGGGCAATTTTGTGCCTTATAGTGTATAGATAAAAATCTGTACGTTTTTCTCTCTTTTCGATCTATTAATTTCAAGGTCTCGGTTGCTTCGACGGACATAGAAAAACCTTAGCGCGTAATTGCTTCACCCAATACGGTTACTATTAAATCCAAACTGAATTTCAGCGGCCATCAATTTTTACCGGTCGATTAAACATTGTTCCAAGTATCCTAAAATTAGACAAAGGCGGTATTAATACGGAAGCCATTAAATTGAGATAAGCGCAGCAGATTGGGTGGCGCCCTTCGGGTGGTATTAGCTCGTAAGTCCTGATAAGTGAGAGCAGGGGTTTGTGGGTACCGGCATAGAGTAAACAATGGGCAGACGCTCCTAATTAGCATAAGTAAACCTTTGTTATGTACTAGTGCATAGAGTATATAAGAAGATTGTATACAGCGTGTGTAGTTTTAATGATTCAACAATAACAATACTTCTATGGACGATATTTATAGTTCAAAGTACTGCTTACACAGGCAGTTAGGCGTTTTTATTAAGTCAGATGGTTAGATTTAAAACACCATATTTAGTTAGGTTAGGTTATATATATTTATATATATATATATATATATATATATATATATAAATATATATATATATATATATATATATATATAACATACTCTATTTTTACTAGTACTACTCTTATTTATTACGAGGCCATTTCTCAATAGTATTTACCACACAATACACCATTGCTAAATTGAGTAACATTTTATCGATTCATTGTTAATCGTAGTAAATTTAAACATTTTGTGCTGAAACAAAATGTATCAAAAACGAATTGAATAAAAATAAAACTAATATAATTAGTCCATTGAAAAGTTACATTTGGGGTTGCGTTTTTTAGAGGACGCAATTTTATTTTTTTGTTGTGTAGGGGGGGTCAGTGTAAAGCTAAAACCAAGTTTGTGGGGTCGCCACCCTTGTCCCACGGCCGCAGAATAAAATACATCTGAAACAAAAGAACAGCTGCCTGCTATTGTTATTATTATTCCTAACCTCTGTTGTTGTAAGAATAGCTAATAACATTGTGTTGAAGTTGTCGTTTAACCTATATTTTTTAGTTATGCTACATATTTCGTGCGGATGTATTTTATTCTGTTTTTAATTGTGAATACGATTTCGAGTGATTTTAGACACGATTTAAACTTCAGTGATAACTATATTTTTTTTATTAGCATTTAGACTTTTTAAGCGTGCTTTTTCTATTATTCCATCATGAGTGATTGTTTTATTTGTAAAAAACCTTTATGTGAAAAGAAAATAAGAACTGTGAAGGCAAAAGGTGTAAAAACTTTACTAGACCGAGCGGTCGAATTTCTGAAGATTTTCGCTTATAACTTTTTTATTTATAGTTCTACGATAAAAAGTTACTGGACCAAATTTGTAGAGAATTTAATTTGCAATAAAAATGTTAACAATTTTTTTTTATCAAATAAATAGTTTAAGAGATATATCATAAAAACCGTTTCAACCCCTATTTTCAAGATGGCGGCCGTGGGACAAGGGTGGCGACCCCACAAACTTGGTTTTAGCTTTACACTGACCCCCCCTACACAACAAAAAAATAAAATTGCGTCCTCTAAAAAACGCAAGGTTAGGCCTAAAAAATGTAACATTTCAATGGACTAAATGAATAACAATGTGACATTTCCCAAAACTACACCCACACACACACACATTAATTACAACGGATCAATACATCATTATATCTCACAAAATATTCCATTTCGCACATCACTAACATCCTGTACCATGATTATCATTACGCAGTAAAATCAAGGACACGAGTAAATCCCTCATCTCTCATTCATTATATTATCCTCTAACATGGAAATCGGTTTCGCTTTGGGTTCAAAGTCCACTTACCTATCATTCTTTATTTCTGCATACCTTCTGTCCTCTCAACCGTACCTAATCTTTGCAGGTTTGTACGAGGCGGGGTGTCTATGTCCCTAGTAATTGGAACGCCGGCGGGCAGCCGGTTTGTCGCCCAACAATCACTGGATACGTGATGCGAAATGCGATGCCTCGCTAGATTGAAGCGTAATCATTACCAACGGCTAATTCAGAGCTCATGAAAATGTTTTGTAAAGTCTTCAATGGGCAGTCGATAGTAAACAAGGCCCGGAAGTTTCTGGAAAGATGCATCACGTAATAATTTTACAATTACTACGTGATGCATCTTTCTTACTTGAAGTGAACTTCTATTGTAATTATATGACTGTCTTGGTCTTGGATAACCAACAAACAAAGCGAAGGATATAATACTACATAATTAATTAAAATATCTTTGGACTAAGCCAGGAGTATAACATTTTAAATTATTTTCATCAATATGTAATACACTCTTCTTTTTTTAATAAATATTCAAAATAAGTACAAGCGCTATTACAGAAGATGTATTAATTATTCGTTACTTCCTATAATATTATATAACTCAATATTAGAAGAAAAAAATTAGGTTATATTACCATCACAATAGGCTACATCTATAAAATTTTAAGTTAATTCCTAATTTTCTGAATTGTTACAAAAATCCGAAAAAAAATAACCAGGTGGCCAACCAATAACATAATTTTCATATATATTAACTGTAACATTTCATAGCAATTGGTACTGAATGGCCTAATAACACTTATAATATTTTCATCCAACACGTATAATACTACGATCAAATTATCTCGATACTGAAACCGTTCCCGCCCTATGATAAGCCTTTTGTATACGATAATATAAATATTTATCACCGCATAACGGCTACCAAACTACATCTTCCTGATTCGTTTTGTCACTGAACAATACGTGCCATGGATACTGATACGATTGCTATAATCATTACAATTGGATAGTTTAAACCGCAATAGCAGCAGAATTCATACAATCGAAACTAAATTAAGATTACATAGTAGGCACTACGGCTAAACTATGAGTTTTCACGTACTACGGTCTCTCTATCTTAAAACACTCTTTAATGATAGAATCAACTAAGTGCCTCAACTATTTTTAAGCAGAGTATACTTAATTTTGGCAATCCTAATCAGGATAATACGATAAACTCATCAAAATATTATGTTGTCACCGATTCATGATAGTACACGAAGTTTGAATGAAATCTGTTCGTTTAGTAAGGGTTACATTCGAGTCTAAATGAGTCGGTTACGTAAAAACACACAGGTAAACCTAATAAAAGCGTGAATACTAGCTGACCCAGTAAACGCTATTCTGCCTTATTCTTATCATTTAGGAGTATCAAAAATTACAAGCTTACATTTCTCAAAAATACCTAATATGCACACAACATTTCATAACTATCGGTCCAGCCGTTGCCGTGAACATTGGTGACAAATGACACGAGAACTATATAATATTATATTAGAGAGATAGACAAATAAAATTTCCACATTCTAATAACAATATACAGTAGCAATCAATAAAGTCAACCCGTAATCATTTGAGGTAGTATAATTTGATAAGCTAAGCGTAAACCGGTCACCACAAATATTTGAAAGCTGCATTAAAATAAATTAATTTGTTTGTTAATTGCGACCGCATTTAAGCATTGTGTGTTTTCATTTAGTTGCATTATACTTCGGTGTTGAAACAGTGGTTTATGATGTTAGTACCTATGAAATTTTGTTACTGACTGCAAATTTTTCGCATATATAGAAAATATTTTTACCGACATATATCATTCAAACTTTGTACACTTATTATGGTACTCGGTCTCCTCTCTTGTATGACTACAAAATAAGTGCGGTCTCAATTCAGCGCAATACGCAAGGGCGGGACTTAGGCGTTTGGTTCTCTTCTGATCTTAAATTAATCTTTAATTAAGTTAAATATTATAAAATCATGTATCTAGTATTTAAAGTTAGTTAATTTTTGTATCAGCATTGGGCGTGTCCTGTCAAGCAAGTGATTTTTATAAATAAACAAATAAATAAATTTCATGAGTTAATCTTATTGTCGTTATTAAGATCGTTAGGTTATAAAAATAGTTGAATCAGGTGAGGCAACGTTGTTGATTGTATTATTAAGACGAGTTCTTTAGTATTTATGCATTTATGAATAAGACATGAAGTCGATCTGGGATCGCATAATGTTCCAGGTTACCTGGCAGAGATTACTGTTTAGCAAAAAGGCCGCCTCTTGTATAAACTATAACTTTTGTATTTATTATTTCAGTTGCTGATTCTGTCTTAGTTTGTGCAATAAAGTATTATAAATAATTAAATAGATATTCCATAAATACAACAAATCAAAACAGCGCTTGAGTAAAACGACTTAGCTATTGCTATATAACCTATTCATTTAAAACATATATTATTTGTGATGAATTCCGAAATTTATTGTTATATATTTTCCGTGATAAAACAGTACGATAAATTTTAAAATATAGCATCGTTACATACAAGTGAAAGTAGGAAAAAATCTATTAAGAAAACCACGGCAAATAATTTAATTACCATAAAATACTACAAACTGTTAAAAATATAATACCGTTACCTTTGTTTACATTATCCAGATATTATTAAATTTGTAACAGCCGTTTTTATTAATCATAAACACAAACCCAATGTTGTGAAATAATATAATTATATTGGATATTTATACAGTTATTAATTTTCATGCTAAAATTTTATAAAATATGATTATTTAGTGTTGAAAATGTATATTTGCATGTAATGTATATCCCAGTAAAAATCGATCTACTAAAAATAAGAAAACTATTTTCAATGTTTTAATGTCTACTGACTAGTTATTCGATTATTTTATACCATTAGTTATACTTTCTTTGTTTTCAGTAAAATGTTATTCTTATTACGAAAAAAATACGTTCATAAAACATTTTCTGTAACGGTTAATAAACCAAATTAAGGACATTTACAAAGTTTCCCCATAACTTCGGTAAATATATACTTTTTTAGGCATTTTCAGGTCACAGAGTTCAATGGCCTTCTTTGTCAATGTCAATATTAATACTGACATTAAATCTATACTCAGGAAACTTACGTGTTCAAATCTAGTTTGGTTATGAAGCTGGCATTCCATTATCATTATCATACATTTTCCCAATGCCGGGACTCGGGGCCTTCCTATGAGAGTTCAAGCCATTATCCACCACGCTGGCCAAGTGCGGGGAAGATAACACATGTCGTCGAACTTTTGATTCTCGGACATGCCGGTTTCCTCACGGATTTTTCCCTTTTGATCAGTAGTAATGTTTCACACATGCGCACATAAATTGAAAATTTTGTTTATTTCCTGCAAGCTCACCTCGTCTCGAACCTCCGACTTATAGACATTTACTCTAGAGAATTAATTATATATAATTTACTACAATAAATGTTTCCCGGAAATGAGAATCTTAAGACTTAACCGATAGCAGAAAACTGATTTTTTGCGTTAGTTTGCATAAGGTTTCTGTATCACTATTTAAACAATTATTTATTTAAGGATATCAATATTAACACCAATATGGGACTTTTTTAAAGAATTAAAGTAAAATTTCTATTTATAATTGTCTTGGTGTAAGTCACCTAGAAAACGGCGTATGCTTCAATATAATAATTTCTATGTGATTTTGTATTCTAGTGTAACTTGTGTAAATATAAATTTAATTAATTACAAGAGTGCCTATATAAATAAACGCGATATAATTTCACCAAACTACATTTATTTCCAACTCAAATTACTGTTAGCAAACTATTATTTTCAATTTGTTTGTTTGTATTTACTTAGCAAAATAATTATTTTCACAAGTTTGTTTTTCCACTGAAGATGTCTCAATAACGTTACAATTAAGTCTCTAAGATAATCACTATAATACGTATTTCTATCGAAAAAGAAGCTTATTAACATCTGCCAGTAATAGTCGCCTCAAGAACGCATTGTAATGATGTTATTAATGAAATGTTTTAATTTGCAATTTAATACACAACCTTCAATCCTATATATAGTTTCTTTTTGTAATATCTTCATTAAATCATTTATTAACTAATTAAAAAGTGAGACAAGTTAGGACGTCTATTAAACACACACGAAATTTATCACGTCAATTTATTTGTTACTGACTCAACTATCATAACTTCCTTCAATTAAATATCATATACCGAATATTTCTCTTGTATCTTTTACAAACTAGCTGTTGGCTGCAGCTTCTATTCGAAATAAATATTCATGATACTAACTTACATGGACTATTTAATTCCTTTGAAGAATTTATCAAAATTCCTTCTTAGCAGATGCGTACATCACAGTGGCTATCTGCAAGCCAAAATTCACCTTTACACCCTCACTACTCGGTACAGTTCTTTGAGCTGATAGATCAGTCAGTATATCCCCTTGCGTTTTATATATTAAGTGATCCAAACGTATCAAGCTGCGTCATACCAAATGCCAAATACATCCCGATCTCAGCAACTCATGGCCGCTCTTCAAACACGTGATTAATAACGTTGAAATGAGTGTGCGCAGTAATTAGGCAATTGAGATGAAGTTTGCACGCAATTGTCTGCGACAAACAAACAGACCCGACTGATTGCATAGCCGAAACAACGCGATTGTTGACACATCGTCTGACCAGCCATATTGTACTGTCCATACACTTATATGTATAAATAAAATGGATGTGTTGGTCTGCGATTTTACAAGCATTCTTTAACCTATGTTTTTTACACATGCAACTTTATTTTTCTGTTCTATTTATCAAGAATTGCGGATTTCTCAAATCCAACATGATGAATATTTTAATCTAACAGACAACACACACCAAGATCCTATAGAACTAATAGTTATTCTCAAAAGGAAAGCTATATCCATCAGAACTTACTTTTATATCTAGTTTTTTTTTATGTCATAGCGGGCACTGAGCTGAGCTGGGACTGAGCTGGTGGTTCGCCTGATTGTAAACGATCACTACCATCCATGAACATTCGGAGAGGCTCAGACCTCTGAGAATGCGCTGCCTGCTTTTAAGAGATAAGGGATAAGGAAAGGATTGACGAATGGAAAGAAGGAATGGACTGGGAAGGGCGAGGAGAAGGAAAGAGGCCTCCAGCTCCCCCACCATAGATTAATACATACGCCAGTTAGAGGATATGACTTATTAAAACGTTAAAGAGAAAGCATTCAAATATACGCCAAAGAACTGTATATCAGTATATAGCTACAGCAGAATTTGCTTCAAGGTACTGGAGGTTTCATAGTTTTATAAACCTCTAATAGATAAACTACAGTCTAGAAACACTGCCGGTCCTAGCTAAATATGCACTCGATCCGCACCTACCCCATACAGCTAAAGGATCTTATGTATTACATAGTCATGACCGGCACACCTCCTGTTTAACCCGGCCCGCATATAACCATCGCATTTTCCGCTCCGCAAAGCACTTTGTCATTTATTTGAACGACAACAACATGGGGACGTTTGTTAAAACAAGAGTTGACAAATCACTTTATAGCGAACGCGAATTCGGGTGCAAATGAAGTCATTCTTCAACAATTTGCCGTAATTCATTCAAATGAAACGTAATTTGTTTTGATTTGTATCGAGGACAGGACAATACGACTTGGAAGTTAATTTAACGCGAAATTTGTTTAATTGTCAATAAATAGCAGTAGAAATTTTATAAATTACTAGCTCACACCCTCCGTTATTTAGCTTACGTTTTCGTTACTCCAATTAAGATTAGAAAATAAGATCCATATATTGAAGAAAAACATATATTTTTAATAGCTAAATAATTGCATAATCTAATCCATAGTTTCTTTTATCTTAATAATCCAAACAATGTAACTTAATTTAAATGTAAATTATGAAAATGAATTATTTAAAAGATTGTGAAATCAAAAGCCATTACGTTCAGCAAAATATAAAATCGTTAAGAAAGAGAGGTTCATTAGTACATCTAAGTGGAAGTTTGTTTTGAACGCTTCCATAAAATATCCAAGCGTCAATATTAATCAACATTTATCAAGGAAATATTTGTTCATTTAACGTAATCACGCTTCTGAACAAATCAGCTATTTGCGAACATTTGAGCTTGATTGTATCACGTTCTCTTCCATTGCTTACTCTTATAATACGAGTATAGCATTCAAATATTATCCTACATCCATATAATTCCTCCTACAAACAAAACAAACTTTATAAAGATATAATATTTTTGCTTCTCGTCAGACAAAAAAGTGTAATACATATGAAATTTCGTGCAGAGAGGGAGAAAGAGAGAGAGAGTTGAGATGACAAGGGATAATTTGTACCTGGGTTCAATCTAGAAATATATCGTACAATTTTTAGTAATCGGGTCTTACATAAAACTCTTTTTTAGAGTATCTTCTCTTTTTTAGAAACTTTATAATTTGTATAATTTGGATTATAAAAATTTTATACAATTTTCCGTATATGCGGGTATTCATGGAATACGAGAAAAATAAAGCATCTATAAACGTTTGTCATATTCACATTTTATCATTATATCGTTTCGTTTAAAAAAAATTTACGAAAATTCATATAAATTGTCTTAGCTACACTAAAATTTCAATGTATTTAACGTCTGAAATAATATTATATAATTTTATAAACATGCTCCACGAATTTAATTCTCGGAATCTTACAAAATAGACAGCTTACACACAAATGAGGTTTATGATGCTAGAATAATTTTCATATTTATGTTTAACTAGCTTTTCGCCCGCGGCTTCGCCCGCGTAGAATTCGCTTATATCGCGCGACATGGTAAGGAGTATTTTTTTCGCATTAAAAAGTATGGTTTGTTCTTTCCCACGTTTAGCTCCATCTTCATACCAAGTCATACAAAATCGGTTTGACAATAACGAACTTTCATACAAACTTTCATCCCCTCTTTCAACCCTTTCTACCCTTTTTTCGCGATAAAAAGTATCCTATGTCCTTTCCCAAGTTCAGTTCTATCTTCATACCAAATTTTATCAAAATCGAATCAGTGGTTTAGGCGTGAAAGCGTAACAGACAGACAGACAGACAGAGTTACTTTCGCATTTATAATATTAGTAGGGATTAAAGCCGAATTTTCGCTAATTACACCTACAAGCTTTGAATATTTGGTTAATTTACATTCATATAAATATTATTGTTCAAACATTACTTAGAAACCTAAATTTTGTATATTTAGTAACTTGTAAATAACATTATTCGCTAATTAATCAGTGAATCAGTCAATAAATAGAGTATAATTTTATGTAAATGTCTTCAGTGTGGGTTTCAAAACTATTTTGTTATTGAAATGTCCTTATATTTAATAAGGTATGGTATTTACCGCTTTATTGATTCCAGTACCTCTTATAATTTGAAAAATTACAGAGCTTTATGAATTAAATGTAATTCAGTAACTATAAAACTCATAATATAAAATAAAATCATACAATATAATATCATTTTAATATTATACAATAATTTATTGTAGAAGAATAGGTTTTATCTTTAAACCTAAATTTGTATCATATTTCATAATCGCCATTAACACACAAACTCATAAGGTAAATTAAATCCAAGCTAGCTATATAACATTCCGCCCACACTTTTCCAAAGTACGGCGATCACAGGGTATTTACAAAGTTCAAACAATGTCCATTGCGAACCTTTTTACTGAGATTTCCCACGAGACTGCGGTCGGATCATTCTTGTTTAAACGAGAGGAGAAATGCAAATTATTACAGCCGAACTTCAAATTCCCATTTTATATCGCAGCAGACGATTCGAAATCGTTCAAGATATCCTATCCCAATCTGTTATCCCAGTACTAATTTGAAAGGAACAGTTTTATATTGCGTGGTTGTGTTCTATAGCCACCATGGAATGTGGCTTAAAATAAATTTCACAAAGGGATTAAGGGCTGATATGCTACACTATGCCGGCGTCCCTGGAGAGATCCAATCTAGATTCTAGGAAATAGACCAAATGGCAACTATTTCCTACCATACACAAAATAAATTACATCAATCACTTGAAAACCCTCGGAGTTATCGAGTTCCGAAACAAAAACATACAGCCGCATTCAGAAGATTTTTTTTTTGATCTGTTATAAACATAAAGAGATATAATTGACATACCACTTGCACATCGCTATGCGTATCATCAAAGAAAACTAACCACAATGGACCTCCGTAACATGGAAGCGTAGGCTTTGTCTATCCAATTAATCGGTAGCCGATCAATAAACAGTGCTAAATTGCCATATAATTTGCAATTAATTTCACGAGTACAAGGCTGGCTACATTAACAATGGGGCATTATCTTGTTTAATGAAGTACATAGTGGAGGCAATAATTAGTAGACAGTCGCGCAGTAACGACTTATGTCGTATGGAATAGTTCATTGATTTAGTATATTATTATATGTAAGAATGACATATTAAATTGCATGTTATTTTACTATTAATAATAATATCGAGTACTAATATGCAGTAACTAATTACGTACTTCGTATTGAAAAATTAAGCCAATTATAAGTAAAAAAATTCAACACACATCATCATCATCATCATCATCAGCCCATATATGTTCCCACTGCTGGGACATAGGCCTCCTATGAGGGTTCAGGCCATAATCCACCACGCTGGCCAAGTGCGGATTGGCAGATGTCACATGCCGTCGAACTTTTAATTATTGGACATGCCGGTTTCCTCACGATGTTTTCCTTCACCGTTTAAGCAGTGGTGATGTTATCTACATGCGCAGATAAATTGAAAAATCAATTTATTTCCTGCACGCTCGGCCGGTCTCGAACCCCGACTTATCGATTTTGAAGTCCGAAGTCCTCACCACTGAGCCACCACTGCTTTTTTTCAATTCAACACACATTTCTTAATAATTATAATATATAAACCCCTTCGTTTGCAAATAAAAATCTATATTCATATTACTCTTGGGTACTAACGTATGTTCCTATTATTAAAGAAACTATAGAAGACGAAGGCGTGTTTTTATTACCTTAAAGTATATAATCTGCAGAAAAAAAAAAACAATGAAATTGATTACTTGATTACTCCAGGATAAAACAGTTTAATGCTTATTTTATAGTCCGTTCAATACAATTAGATTCGATCAAAAAATTACAATTATTCCTCTTATTAAGTACTTTTTTTAGTGGTTACAACCAACGCTAATATACAAGATATCAAAAAAAATATACGTTAACTGACATACTACTTTAATAGTGGTTTATTTTTTTAGTATAATCTATAGTTTTTCAGTAAATTGCATACGATTATTTCTGAGCACAATACGTATGCGTACGGTTCCGTGGATTCGAGACCGTCACGTTATTTTGTATAAATGTGTGTGTTCCTCAGCTCCTGCAGTTCCCTTAAGTCGGCAACTTCTATTATTAAGGTATGAAATAGATTTCAGTACTTCTCATTTTTAGTGTAACAAACCATATAACATTTCAAATGACCTTCCATATAAGGGAACGGAATGACATTTTCATTAAAAATTTTCTTGTCCACGTCAGCTGCTGCTGCTAATTAGAAGACATTAGGTCAATTATTTAATAAAATGTTTCTTATCCAGGTCTATAGAAACGATATAATATAATTACGTACTCAACCAATTTTCTCAGGGGTCGATGAAACTAAAACATCCCTATATGGGCTTGGGTTTAATGAAATTAATCGATGATATTAGCTTAACCGCCGGTAATCAGCACAAGAGATGCATTTTTTGCTGGCGGCCTGTCTTCATACATACCTTTCATTCATTATCAAGACCGCAATTGACTTCAAGGTGTGATGGCATCTTCCATATCCTTTTGCCATAGTAAATTTTATTGAGTTCTAGAAGCCATTGTTGAATAATTATACCGTATTATGCGTACCAATTTGTTTTAAATACGTTGCATATACTTAGGGTTCCATTGTTAAATCGCTAAAACAAAACCCTATCATCAATCAGTATCCACGCAATGATTGTTTTATTGTATTTTGTCATCTATGTAGATATATTTTTTTTTCAATCTGCATGAAACCTTCATATTGAAAGACAAATGATTTCATATAAATGTTATTTAACGGATTTTTTGTAATTTAGCGGATGGTTATGCTATCACCACCGACCATGAACATTCACAGCTTAGCCTCTGCAGATGGGTAGCCCGTTTTAAAGGTGAAAGAAAAGAATTGACGACAGGAAAGAAGGAAATGGACTGGGAAGGGAACGGATCGCATACTAGTATTTCACGCCGCTATTAAATAGGGTTACCTTCCCCAGTGCGCTTAATTCGTACCGAAGCGTGCTCGACTCCCACATCCGTCTGATATGGAAGCCGTGGACTCTCACCTTTGCTTCTTTCTTTGTAACGTCAATTATAGACATACATACATGCATATGATTATTATAGTTCCATACAAAATTAATTATTATCATTATATCTCATTTCTCAGAAGGACCCTTCAAAGCTAAATCCATCTTGTACTTGACTCATGTCTTTAGAATTTAAAAAAGTGCATACATTTATAACAATGTGATAGTTTTTCTATCTTATGCCTCACATAGCATAGCTAATGACGTTATTATCCTTTAAAGAGAAAATATTTGGTTACATAATATTTTATCACTTTAATTTTTAAAGATACAAAAGATTCTGAAATATCAATTGTATCGAATATGTCCTAACAATTTATATTTTTGTGTTATTATTATAACATATAATAATAAAAATATTAAGAATTCGAGTACATTTAAAATGTGTAAAGCATTTCAGAAGATCAAACCGCAACACAGCAGAGACGAGGTCCATTGAAAATGCATTTCCATCAGGAAGTGGCTAGCTATCTTCACATCTTCGCAAACGCTCTTTGAATAGCCGAAATCGTCTACACACATACATACAAACCCCTCCACGTTTACAACATCACAACCACCAATAACTTCATAACAATTTCAACTTTACCGCACGCAATTACGTTCGAATTTTAATTGGCTTAAATTAGACATGCGACGCGAGTCTTTCATATTAGAAAAGTGTGCACTGCAAGGAAAGTCTGGGCCATTATAGGAATTTGTTTGACGTAGCCATCACGTTTCCGCTGCTTTTTGCTTGTCTTTTTGCCGTCCAGAGATTTCCCCTCAGCGCCAAGCGGCTCTTTATTGCGATTTGTTTAAACAAAGCATAATTAAAGCTCAAAATGAATGACTCGACGTTTTTAATTCTACAAAACTCGTACTTTTTCGAGCGAGAACCATTTTACGAGGAGACAATGAGAGTCCTTGTTAAACAGTTAAATACTTATTAATCAAGTCTGTCGTTTAATTAACGTCAGTAACTTAAAGGTGGAACGATTAAAGCGTTTTGCAATACGTATAAAGCAGCGTTAAATAAGACTGAAACACTGAGAATTTATTATACTGGGGATTTATGGTATCGCCAAGTAAAGCTACTGTAAGATCCTTACTGATGTAGAACACTTTCTTTTGCAGTTGTTTATACTTATTGCGAAATTCGATATTATTATATTCAGTTAACAACAATTTAAATTCCTCTTAAAATTATAGTACCTTTAAAAATTTTAGTTTTCGCAATAGAAATTTTAATAACCTCTAAATTTTAATGTCCAAAATAACACCTCTCTCTAACTGATAACTGAAAACTACTAAATATCAAAATTGCCCATATTGTATATAGAAATTGGATATTGTGATTTAATAAAGTTTTTGTATAAGACATAAATAAATAGTTTTACATTTGTACATCTTCTCGCAATCTATATAATTTCGTAAACCTTTAAATAAGTGCTTGTTGCACGGATACTAAGCACTGGCTACTAAGTCAGGTAAAACCTTATAAATTATTTACTAACAAACTCAAGTATTTAGCGCTAAACCTAACTAAACGCGACGGAGTTTTTACTCAATGTTTATTTTCCTCGTCTGAAATTTAGTAAATTCTATGGACGGTTAATATTTTTGTTGTTTTAATTTAGTTAATATGTGAGACTTATATAAAAGAAAATAAGAATTCAGTGAATGAATCTCCGAAGCAACGTGATTAACATATGTATGTGTCTGTAAATGTTGATACTAAACAGATAAACCCATTTTGGAGAGTCACTCAAGATTAGTAGTTAGTAGATTAGTGCTATTGTTTTATATTATTCTATTCTACTAACAATATGAATTGTGCAAGCATTGATGCACACTCAGCTAGGCTGTGGTTCGCTTTATCAAATTATTTATTACTAGCTGCGCACCGCGGTCTCACACGCGTAAGCCCATATCCCGTAGGAATATCAGGATAAAAAGTTGCCTATATGTTATTCCAGTTGTCCAGCTGTCTACGTACGAAATTTCATTGCAATTGGTTCAGTAGTTTATGAGAGAAAGAGCAACAAACACACACACATTATTACAAACTTTCGCATTTATAATATTAGTAGGATTTTCTTAATGTGAAACTAAATTGAAACACCATATCATTTAGCTTAAAATATTATTATATAAGTCAGATTTATCCATCAACTGTCATAAGTAAAGATCAATAAAATATGAGAAATTTTTAATACAGCCCCGAAATTGGGAGAGGCATCCGAATTAATTCACTTCATTCACGCATACATTTTAATATTTGAGTCGTTCAAAAACTTCATACGCAACGCTATTTATATTTGGCATATTTGCCGCTTTCATTATCGTTGTCTACGAAGTTTCATATCATTTACATTGTTTATTAGCTGGCTGGCTGAATAACCTTTTTAAATGCATTAACATTTTAAAGGCATTTTAGTTTAAATCGTGTTATTATAGGCGAAAAAAATAACAGTCACGTGATTCCAAATAATATAATTGTGAGTATATAGTTTTTCCAGTATTTATTACACAAGTCAATAAACACTGTCATGAAAAGGTATTTTGAACAAACTAAAATACTGCACTTAGAATCAAAGTCAATTAGATTTTTCATTTGAATTAATTCTATAATAGGACAATTCATTTCAGTCAATATTAAAGAATAATTTAATTACGTAGGTATATTCTAAAAGTATTTAATTAGAACAATTTACTTTTTTTATGGCAGGGCAAGCAAAGGAGCAGGTGGGCCACCTGATGTTAAGTGGTCACCACCGCCCATAAACACTTGCAACACTAGAGGTGTTACAAGTGCTTTGCCGGCCTTTCAGGGACATATACGCTCTTTTCTTGAAGGCCCCAATGTCGTAATTGTTCGGGAACACCGTAGCTGGTAAATCGTTCCAAAGCTTCACCGTACGCGGAAAGAAGTTGCGGGTGAAGCGTACGGTGGTGGACCACCAACCATCGAGATGGTGCGGATGGAATTGATTTAACTTTTATTTACTTGATTCTTTTATTATTTTCGTTTTATTTTAACTATTGTATTTATAAAATGTATATAATTCCTATTAGATCTACAAATTACATAACAGTAACGTAACAACATAACAATACAATGAACACGAAGAAGCAACGTATAACTCAAAAACATATTATACGAAACTAGTTTTACAGCTGCTATCGGCCAATAAAAGCGGTCTAATTCAAAATGAACCCTGTAAGTAGAAACTAACGACTGCATAATTGCGAAACCAGAAGATTTACTGACCGCGCCGTATCGACAGCTTTTCTATACGAATGGGCTATAAAACTCTGGATTACCCTTTTTGTCGTGTGATTATATATTTTGTAATAGAATCGCAAGTTTTTGAGCGATTATAATCTATTTGGTTTATGAATTGTTAGTCTGGACAAAATATACCTAATAAATGAATAGTATTAGTTTGTTGATTTCATATACGCATACTGTTTAGATGTTAAAAAAAGAGTTTTCTCAAGCAACAAAATTTGACTGTTATAGTACATGTATGTTATTAGTAAAATAAAAATCTTAAGCGCTTAAGGGAATGATTTCACTTTAAATAATTTTATTTCTATACACATTATCGCATATCAATGAAAGCTCAATATACAGTAGCTGAATACTGCAAATCCAGTAAATAACGCCAAAGCATTATGTTCTTTACATCCACGCACTTGAGTTTATTATCCCATTGAGAGTTTATTAAACCGATTTCATATATTTACCTGCGTGTAACTGCGTTGGATCTGGTGCGTTGTCTTAACTTTTAATTGTGCCCAGTAATTTTACGCTTCGGATATAGAGTTACTAGAGAAGTTATGTTATTATATAATTATTAAATAAGAATGAAAATACTTATGAAATGATTTTTCACTTCTTGCAAAACTGCTGGCTTTTATTTTAACATCTTTATTAATTACTTTAATTATACTGGATAGTTCCTTCTGCCTATATAATTATACTTTTAATATGTGGGTATATTTCGTTGCATTCAAAGTCGATACATTTCAATCTTTATCTTTCCTAATAAAAGCCGTATGTATGGTATAATAACAGTAGGACATTGGATATAAAACCTTTTTTTATTTATTCCTTTTTTTTATTTTCCAATGGACTTTGTCAATTATCATTATATGAGTCACATTTAATTATCAAGGATTAATTCTTCAATAAGTATAAATTTGACAGATGGGAGTGAAGAAAGTCCGAAGAACGAAGAATAATGAAAGAGTGAGATCAAAAATAAATTGATATTATATCCGATTTAGTCTTTATATCTCTGTGCAGTTTGGTTTATCGGCTCCTCGTATGTAGATACCGATCAGGTTAAGTTACTGCAGTGCTTATTTATTCTAGTATCGTATTTTACACTACACCTAACACTCAATAATCTGCGCAATCAAATACTATTAGTGTTTTTATTTTCACTACTTTTCTGCGTATAGCTTTAATCTTGATAAGCAATATTGTTTTTCAGTTTATTCATTTTAATACACACTAATGATATGAAGCCA
Source organism: Zerene cesonia (assembly GCF_012273895.1). NCBI lineage: Eukaryota > Metazoa > Arthropoda > Insecta > Lepidoptera > Pieridae > Zerene > Zerene cesonia. Next base: position 7,676,978 of record NC_052119.1, read on the forward strand.
ATGTTTGTGGGTTTGGAAACAATCCCTGGGTCACCTGAACTGATCTGAATTTTTATATATCAATTGAAAAGTGCAAGCCATTCGGGAGTATCTTAGGCTTACTTTTTAGCTTTACTGAAACAAACATTTGTGATACATCTACATCTTTTTCGAAGAAAACCATTATTTATCCCGGGTCGACATGGGCGAAGCCGGGACCGGCTATCTACTTCATTTAAAAAAATAAACACACACAACAATAGCATATTTATAATACACTTATAATATTTTTTATGAAAATCGAGGCATAAAGTGTTTTAAAAGATAATCGTGTGTCTGTCTGTCCCACCTTTCTCAAATGGACGATCACCAAGTCCGTTAAGGTCCAGATTATAGTCTATCAAATTTCATACAGATACGATAAGCTGTTTTCGCGTGAGAGAGTAACAAACAGTCATACATCGATACACTCATTCTTAAAAACTTTCGCGTGCATAATATAAGTAGGAATTATAATCCATACTAACAATGTTCATAAATAAAAAATTACTTTAAATAAAGTATGGACACTTTTATAAAGCAATAGAAATAACTATAAGCATAAATAGCATATCAGAACACCAACCTACAGCACACAGAGGTCTGATATTCATAAATAATTGTTTAATCTGATAACTTAAATTAGACATTGAATCATAAGGAATTAATGAAATACAATCCCCGATCATATCGCACAAATTTAATCTTTATCTCCTAAATGGTAAGGACGATTATCATTTAATACGCACATAAGAGAAACATAAAGGAGGCACTGTTCTAAAGCAACGCCGCAAAGAAAGTTCTTAGGGTTTAATTAAAAGAGCATCGCGATTACACCTATATTAGTTACAATCAAGGAACAGAGATAACGTGGAGTAGCCAAATAAATTTAATCGTAAGAAGTGTCCCTCGCCTATATTTTATACGAAACAAGAATGTCTGAATCACGCTTGCATTTTTACACGCTTTTTATTAGCTTCACCTGTATGTTTGTTTGTTTGTATGTTTGTTTGTTTGTATGTTTGTTTGTTTGTATGTTTGTTTGTTTGTAACTGACTTCTTTGGGCGCGATTTTGACCCACTTTAAACGGCCAGATTTCGTTCAAACTTTGTAGATTTATTGAGGACCGATGACAATACACTAATTTGATAAAATTATTCCAGTTTTCAATTTGCAAAATATGATTTTTGTTAAAGCGTGTTTTATAGTTTTTTTAAACTATTATATTTTATTTATAATATTTATTGTATACGCATACAGGAAAGAAAAGTAAAAATGTAATTTAATAGACTTATTGTATTGAGTATATCAAAAGGCAAATGTTCAAATGAATCAAGAAAGAAATGAGTCCTATAACTATATAAAAGTTACTTAAGAAGCATATGTATTTCTTCTTATATATTTTCGTACTGGATTCATGCCATCTTGGATTCACAGGATAATAGATTAGTAAGGAATGTAACAAATTCTCTAAGAACACTTGCCTTAAAAGATTAAATCCCGTAGGAATATCGGGATAAAAGTTGCCCATATGTTATTCCACTTGTCCAGCTATCTACGTACCAAATTTCATTGCAATCGGTTCAGTAGTTTTTGCGTAAAAGAGCAGCAAACACACACACATCCTTACAAACTTTCGCATTTATAATATTATTATAGTAGGATAGGATAGGATACAGGCCACTAGTAAGCTTGAAATCTCTTTCCGATATAAATCGCCTTCAACAATATTTTACTATGTCCTCGACTATCAAAACATTTCGGTTAACTTCTATTTTTATTATATCCACGGAATTCACTTTATCTAGACAAACTGCAGCAGCCGGCACACATTTTGATTCATCAAATATCATATCGTAAATATTATCTAAAAACATTCAAACGAATATCTATCCCCGGATTTCGCTGCTCACATTTATAGCACCAGAGTTACATTTTCAACCAGGATTTATTTTAAATCTGGCTTTGATAGCAGCTATCCGGAGATGTTGAAAAATGCAAAACCTGGGTTATGGTAAAGGTTTATTTTTATTAACGTTGCTAATAACGTGGAAATTACAAATTTGTGCACATTTCAATAAGCGAAATAGGTTGAATTAGAATCATCTTTCGATTTTATTCGTATTGTATTACAATTAAGAGACGGTTTTCATAATTTTTTATTTTTTTCATTTGCTCCCTTAAACAAACTGTTTTTCAATGTTTTATCTCACTAAGTTCACATGATACTAATTTAATCCGAAGACTTGAAAACAAAGTTTCAAAGGATAAATTAAACCTTATTTATAAAGATATAAAGAACTGTAATCGAATTCCTTTCCAGTTATATTTCAAATGGATAGTAAATTTATATGAAGTATTACCAAGAAACGTATTTACGCGAAATAAATATTATTAATGTTATTATCAATTTCTACGAAACCCCCTCCTCATTGACCACGTACTTTTACCCAGACACGTTTAATTTTTCTTATTAAACTGATCAGCAGAAATATCACTATAACAAGCATAGTCCACTTTAGAAAAGTGTTAGTTTGGTTTAAATTCAGTTCTAAAGTAACAAGTAATTTTGCGAGCTTTATATTCCTGTGAGAAAAATATTATATTGTATATTTGAAAAATAATTCTTTCGTATTTTCTTTTTTTGGTAGAATCCTACAAATATATATAACATATCAAATAGTTTTTGTTTAAAATGAAGATGATTTATTTGGGTGAGAAGTAAAGAAAACATTTTTATTGCTAATTTTTTATCACAACAACTTTTATCTAAACTTAAGTTTAGATAAAAGTTGCTGTGATTGTTTGTTTGTGATGTTATTTTAAAATAAATTGGTCTAATTTGTTTTTAAAAATGTCAACTCTATAGCTTCCCATACCCTTACAAAGCTCCCCATATTAATGGTCTTGTCAATAGCCACATGTAATTATTATAAATGTTCGACGATTGCAGATAAAACGTTATTATTCTCTGCTTAAGAAGTTATTGCGAGGATTCACCCTGCGGTAATTGTAGTACTCGGATTTATGCGCTGCCTTAAAGTGCGCGTATTTCCATTACTTTCGGCTCAATGGGCTGACTACTTAATTATATATTTTTATATGTAATGGATGAAGAGTATGGGAAATACGAGCGGAATGTAGGAGGTCTAGAAAATTCAAAAAGTAGCGTATGTGGATGCATTATATGGAACATGTACCCGGTTGGAATCAACTATGCAGTCCCTATAGAACGTCTCCCGCTAAGATTTTCGTTCAGTTCATAGAATATTTTGTTCTGTTAGTTTTAACTTGCTTTTAGATTGTAGCTGAGATATATGAGCGAGATGTTGTTCTTAATATTGTAAATATGCTCGTTTAGACTGAGCTGAGAGAATGTAATAAATCTTTTTTTTTTTTTGTAAAATATATTTAAGACAAAATTGTGTTCGTACTTAAATAGCTGTTAGCTGCAGGCTGTGAAATGTTATTTTTATTAGTAGTGGTTGCCTATAATTGTGACAGCACGAAGTCTTTGTTTGTTTAATTTTATAAAACTCTCTATCCACGTTATCCGTGTATGTCATGTTGGTGATCCTTAATGTAATAAATAAAATATAATAAATAATAATCCAAAAACGATAGAATTTTGTTTGAGATAAACAAAGAGAAAAAAGTTAGTTTCTATCTAATAACAGTCAATATATTTTAATAATTCGAACAATTTAAACGTAAATTACTGGTTAAAACCTAAAAATAAACTATGTCGTTATATATATAACATTCAGGTTTTTCATTCTAAAATAAACGATCCACCAAGGCACGCTTTCAAAAACTCTTGTAACATTCATAAAACGCATTATAAATGCATGCACGAGCCAATAATCCTTGAAAGCCGAATAAACGCTAGAACAATTGAGGGCAATAAATAACTGATATACTTCGGACAGAAGCCTGTGGGGAAATTGCGGTTTGCTTTAAATTAGGTAACAATTGATCGTACGTCTGGAAACTTTGCTAAACTTGTGGCCTGCCGACGTACTAATATTATGTCAAGCTCACTTCCCCAACTTGTTCCTTATCGTGGAATATTGTTAGCAAACGTGCTCTAATAAGTTCGCCACGCTTGAATGAGATTAGATGATTTCATCAAGATTTCTTATTCCAATCTACATTTACACTTTGGTGGCTTTGAAGAATTCGGACCAGAGTGTGGTGTGTAGAATGTAAACGTTCTGTCGGTAAAGACAAGATACTTTTTGGCTTATGAAGTATTGTGAGCTGCAAGTGAAATGTACACATGAAAAGCTAATATAATATATACAAGAGAAGACATGCGAAATGATTAGCGTCGTTATCAGTTAGACAACCAACCGTTCAGCATACAGCAAAGTTGTATATTAGCAACGGCTAAAACATTTTGTTAAATATCTGTAAGCTAGGTTTATAAATTAAAGTTATAAAAATTTATCAGAGCACTTGGCTTTCAAATTAAAAATGAATCATCAAAATCGGTCAACCCAAGCGAAAGTTACGCTAATCAGGTAACAAAGCCAAATAAAACTACTATCGAATATCTCAACTACATAAACCCTCCATTTCGAAGTCGGTTGAAAAATAGTAAACATACACGCCGCTCCAATTTTCTTTTCAATGTATCGTTGAAGATACCCCAAACCGTTCGCCTTTGTATATGCAAAGCTTTTTTAATAAGACGGCCTTCCCGTCTTGGGGAAAATGTCAGCAATCTGCGGCAAAATCCTACTTTATTGTTATTGTACCGCATTTATTCGAGGCTCAACCGAAGGATATAAACCTGGGAATCGGTTGAAAGTAAATAAAGCGACGGCCGGGTAGCTTTGTAGCTGAGATAACAATTATTTGCTCTTTTATTGTGCGGTTACCAATCCAATAAAAACGGTGGCCGTGAGTAAATAACGAGGCTTTTAGGAGATAGAGGAAATTCTTACACATGTTGAGATCGCCGATTGACCCTACACATTAATCGACTAAAATATACTCGTATATACGAAGCTTGTACTACAACTAAATGAAAACATAAAATAACTTATCTTAATCAATTAAGCCCCGATGCAAAAACGACGTGGTCTGACGGACTGTCTGCGCATCCTAACTCCAGAATTAGAGAAAGAAGAAAATGGGCCATTTTAATTATAAGATGGTATGTTTATATTAAAAATAAATCCTTAAAATAAAATCGATCATCACAACATATTAAAAACTAACCAGCTGTTGTTTAGCTACTTTCGTTCAATCATATCAATTGACTACTCTGTTATGACATTAATATTTATATTTAATATATTATTACATTGTGAGATTTCTTGCCAATTTAAAGTTGATAATAAATGTAATTTTTTTTTCTATTCTTTAAACAAAATCTCATTTATAAAATATTTTAATGACATAGAACTAAAAATGAAGTTGATTACAGTTCGCTTCGATTTATTTTTCATTTGACGTTAAAAGTCGAAGGGACTTCGTACCTAACTTATCAATTTCTGTCCCGTGAAAAAGATAAAAATTGTTTAACTTTTTTGTAACTTAACGTCTAATTAAATTGAGGTTCAAAGTACCCACTGTCTTGAGAAAGAGCTCCGATCTTTCATGTTTAATCCAATTTATTTTTGCGCCTAATAAAAAAACGAGGCAAAAATCGCTAAGGGTAGACATCAAAGCGTCTAGTACGGGCCTAAGGATCTTTAAAATGTATAAATAGCATAATTGAGTCTAAGAACCCTCGGTGATGTGATGCTAATACAAAACACATTTCTCGTTTTTTATACTGGGGCTATGACTCTCAAAATGTGTAATATTTGAGATATAAATAATAAAAAAATAACATTATAAATAAATACTATGATAGTTCAGCAATAAAATTTTTCATCAGTTTTTTACACCAATTACCGAACAAAATACAAAAAGAAACCTAATATTCTCTTACCTTCGCCACGAAGAACGATGACCGTTAGCCGCCATTTTCGAAACTGACAGCTGACGCACAGTCGCGTTGTTTCACTTCATAATGGCAGTGTTGCCATAAGAGTAAATATAATAAACTACTATCTTATAATGTAAAACTTCAAAAATAAATTTTCTAACTCATAAAACAGACATTTTTGTGAAGTCCGATATATCGGACGTTATGCACTAATGAGTTAAGTGAACGAAATATATTTACATTGTATTATATCGATTTGAAAAATTCATGGTATTTCCAAAATCTCGATCGCTCACCGTGTAGTGTTCATAAGAATTCAAACACGCAATAAAATGGTAACATGACCTCATCTGACATTCGATTACCAAAAGAAACCCTCATATCAGGCACAAGTACCTATTGAAATCAATTTCGCAACGAAGCCCACTCGACTTGTTATTTGAATTCTCAAAAGGCTCGCTATTGACGAATTATAAAAATTAAATTCTCAAAAGCACCTCGCATTTTATTCACCGCTCATCCTCTCAGACGTGAACGAGTGGCGATGCTCACTGCAAGATTTCCTTGACATAAGAGACTGCAACATGAATAACATTTACTGGACGAGGCTTTTCAATAAGTCACTCGTAACGTTTTTATGCAATTTAAAGGACCGTTTTTAGAATACAATCATTATTAATATTACTTTCGCGTATTATTAAAAAAAATGAGTTTCTTGGTGTTTGCTTGTACTAAATCTCTAGGCGTTTAAAATTGTTCGTTGTCTTCTATCATCAAAAGTCATGAGTTCAAATTTATGCACGGGATACCTCTTGCACTCTCTTCGCCTGTGCCTATTATTTTCTTCATATTCCAACATATTTATTTCCTCCAATGTTTTATTTTAACGCTTCCAGTATTGTATATCCAAACCTCTTGTAGCTAAAAAGATTTTTCATATTCAATTACAAATAAACAAGTGTGTCTTGAGCGCCGCCTTTGACGTCGCTGGTTGAAGCAATATCAGGCGCTCGTGCCAACTCTCTATTGAAGGTCAAATTAGCAAAAAGCTTACAAAAAGACTTACTAATATTAACTCTTCTAAAATGTGTAACTGAGACCAGGCAATACCTTCAGTTAATAAACATTTAGTAGCACGAAATGTAAAATAATAAATGTTCATTAATTTCCCGTTTTAATAATCAGATTGTTTTAGAACATGTCATCGGAAGCTTGAAGTCATGTGACTTGTGAAAATGACTTATCTTGAGTATGGGAGTCGAGGACGTTTCTTCACGAAGCTCACCAACATCCCTAGGGTGAGGTACCTATCATATTCTAAAATAGGACCAAATAACAACCACTATGTCCTATAAAGCACGAAGAGAATTAGGTCAATCGGTTTATCGGTTAAAATTCACGGAATTATCGGAATTATTGTGTTACAAACTCAAACCTCCGTCGTTTGAAGGACATCGCATGAAAATACCGTGAATGTGCATAAAGCAAAATTAATAACTATTTCGGATACTATGCCCCGCTGTCTAATACAAAAATCATTACGTTTCAATGCAGTTTAATATACGTTAAATTCAAAGTTATTACCATCACTGAATCGAGTCTGCACTCGGTTGAGAGATCAAAAGAAACTTATTCATAGGGGAGCACACTCGTACACCTCACATACTTACAAGATTAAAACTTTGTTCCCTTAGTATGTTTAAATAATAATTAGCTTAAGCCCTTAAATCGAGGGTGGGCATTGCATTCAAATATTGTAATGAATGTTTAGATTGGACTTTGCGACGTGTACGAATGTTGATTAAACAGTATTATGTGAGTACTTTGAAAACTCGCATGACATGTTTTCAACCCTTGATATGCAATTTAAATTTGCTATGACATACATAAATTGATGTATAATAAAAATTTAATATTGTAAATTAATGTTTCATCTATATTGACTACATGTTTATACTTATATTACGCACTATTATCATAAGACTGAACTGGTTTTGTATATGAAAAATACACATGTATGTAAGAAAGGTACATAACATTAACATAATGTAAAATTTAGCATTTATTACAACCATTATATATGCCATATACGTTACAAAATACTGTTATAAATATTAGCTCATTATACATATTAATTGATAGATATATATTTTTTTTTTTTTTCAAATTTCCCAGAGTTCTAGAATGTTAGAAACATGCTTTATACCTTTTTTTTTCAATGAACTTACTTAAAAATATTGCTGTTAATTAAGAAGTATAATCGATCCATTAATGGGATAAGATAATTCAAATTATGCCTTAGCATTGAAATCATGAGAAGCGACGTTGGGAGTCTGTTTTTATCTAAATTCTTACCTGACAATCCTTTAATCCCTTTTGGATACATGCTTTTTGAGATAAAGCCAACATGTCAATGCCTTTATTAATCTGTCAGTTATCTGTCACTTGTACAAAGCCATCTAACTGATTAAAATAAGACATTCATAGTGACATGTAAAGGGTGCCAATTGTGGCCTTTTTGACACAACCATTGTTAACAAAACTGAGGTATGAAATGTGGATTAAATTTTTAAAGGTGCATTTGTAAAGAAGCACAATGTCCTGACATTTATTGTTACATTTCTGCGGAAGGGTTGACGTCACTTTTGTTAAATTGTACGGAAATATAGAACGGGTTTGTGTTACGTTATTCAAGTTGACGCTAAGCATAATATTTATTTGCCATTGCTATTTCATAATGTTACTATTTATTACCAAAAATTAAAAAAAGTTTTAATAAATGAGCATTATTGAGCATATTATGAGAGAGTTATTTCAAAAAGTTATATTTTATTCATACGTTTTTCATAAAGTTTAACCTTATAGTCATTCGTATTTCTTTAAAAAATGTGGAAGCTAAATAAAACATTATATTACTAATATTGTAGATACTTGGAAGTACAAATTATTGCGCCTGCTATTTTAATTCAAGCAATATCTAAAGTGTTTGTTATTATTTTTTCCAAAGGCGTTTTAAATTATATCAAAAAAAAAAAAAAAATACACATTACAGAAACACACTTACATTATAAAAAAGCGTATCAAGTTTTTATTTAACTCGATTTATTCGAAGCAACATTCTTGTATAACAACGAAATCTCGACGAAATTGCTACATACGGCTAGAATGCGAAATTTTGCACAAACATGAGCTCTCATCTGTGAATAGTTTATGCAGAATCTAAAATCCGCAGCATCGGGCGTGATGCATTAACCTCCGCCAGTGGGCTTAGAGCAAGGAACACCACGGATTTCACTTGACAAATACATTTTCTATAATTTCAATTAGTGTTTTAATTATTAGTACATTTCATTTTAACTGTTTTTAACCCGTATTTTTTGACTTAGTGTATTATTCCAATGTTAAATCAAAATCCTTCATTACAATATACAATATATTGTAATGAAGGTATCTGTCTATTTCCATAAATAAAATTAGAATTTAACGTTGTTTTAATACTATAGTAGTGTTTAAAATTATGAATCTGCTCTCACTATTAAATAAACCTCGTAACATAATATTTCCTTTTTTTATTAATTTTGAAAAATTATAAATGCCTATAATACAATTAAATCCTAAACTTAAATGCAATTCTAATCCACCTAATCTTTAATAAAAAAAACCTTAAAAGGCAATCCCAAAAACACGTTAAATATGGTTCACACAGCACACATCCCCGGGGCATGTCTACTATCCGACGGGATAATACGGGGATTTTTACGGAAACCTTTCCTAAGCCAACACTAAAATGCTTAAAATTTAAATTAAAAATTCGGAAAAAAGACGGCGGTCGGAGCGCACCGTGTAGACTTGTTTTATCGTAATATGAAATCCCAGGATTAGCTTACCCTTCATGTAAGGATTGCCTCTTAATTTTGGTTCTTGAAAATGTACATTTTATTTGCAAGAAAAAGTATGGTTTTTACACGCTTTTTATTAGCTTCACCTGTATGTTTGTTTGTAACCGACTTCTTTGGGCGCGATTTTGACCCACTTTAAACGGCCAGATTTCGTTCAAACTTTGTAGATTTATTGAGGACCGATGACAATACACTAATTTGATAAAATTATTCTATTTTTCAATTTGCAAAATATGTTTTCTATTTTTTAGTTCGGTTTTCTATAAAAGCGTGTTTTTTAGTTTTTTTTAACTATTATTTGTCCTTCAAAAATCAGTAGGTAATGTATTAAATTTTATAATGAGAAATGATTGGTTTGTGAATTTATTTCACTATGGTTTATTTTATAAATTGATTATAAAGCTATTACATATTTAAGAATATTGCAATAGAATTGTACATTTATTCAATTCATACATTTACTTTCCATTAATTGAACATTTCTGTAATAGGAATACAATAATACTCTGTAGTACGAACTACAGAGAAATAATTTAATGGAAGGACGACCTTCCATTAACTTAATTTTATTTCTTCTATGGTTCTTGTCTTAATATGATATTGTAATCCAAAAATGAAATTCGATTCTTCAGGTCCTTCTAGGAATTATAAGCGGTTGGTTAAATTCGTTCAAATTTGATTTAAATATAATGAAAAATAGTAATTTATACTTCGAGCATAAAATTATTCTCTTTTTAGAAATATTCCTGTTGCTTATAAGCTGTGTCTACACCCACCCGCCTATTTCTATGAACATTCATTCTGCTAAAATGAAAGTAGGGCCTTAATCACCTTTTCATAATACAACAAGATTGTTTCATGTTTATTTATGAAGCACTTATACATAAACCAAAATATACCTAGCAATAAAATAAGAAAGGCAGTAAGAAATGTGTCACGCTTAGAATATATTATTCTGAAACAACATGACAATATTATGACGGAATATATCCCGTAGTCACGAGCGAAAAAAGTATCATGAATTCTATAAGCGGTCAGAATGAGATTTATCTTTGAGAACATTGTTATTTGGTGTATGTATTTATTTATTTAAGCTACTATTCTTTTTTAATTTATCTACGATTATGATCACGTCATATATATACATATGTACAGCGATGCTGCTCGAGTTGATCCGGAAAAGAATAAAAAAACATGTATAGATAGTTTAGTAATTCCGAAGTTTTTTTTTCTATTTATTGTCTCATTTATTATCAATCTATACATATATTTAAATAACATATCGTTAGGTTGCACTATTTTCATACTATTCCCGTAAAGGAACAAACCTGTAATGTGATACAACATAACAACAATTCCACGTGTAAAACATGGGAGAGGCAAAACTGTGCTAATTTAAGACAATTCGGGGACAAGCCTCAATGTATTTTAATTTGTTTTTACGACTCATAAAACACCGACGAAATGAAAATTATATCACGCGACATGAACTGCAATTACATTAAGTGTAGGGAATTGGGGCAGACGAAATTACCAAATTGCTCTTAATTTAGACGATGCTTTAATTACTCCCAACAATTAAACACAGCGCAAGTTTACTAACGATTAAGTGCTTAATAAATAGTGCCGTAGAATATAATGGTTTACTCGTATTCCTCATGTCTTATAGAACTTATATTTCTTCAAAAAGTCTTTACGGTATTTCTTTGTTTTTTTCTCGCGTAGATTTTTGAGAAACTTCTCGGCGGGATCTAGACTTTTCGCCTCGATTACTGGTGTTGGAAGCCTGGCTCTAGTAAGAAGACCTTGTAACGCTTGAAGTAAAAATGAAATGAGTGACATCGACACTACTATATTGATTGGATCGAAGCCAATGGAATGATGGTGGTAGGTAGGCACTCCAAAATTTGCACTAGCACTGACTCCATATCCTGTAGCAGGATAGACACCGCCGAAACTTCGAGAGCTAGTTTCTTCTTTGATTTCGCTCACTATTGGAGATTCAATTTGATACACAGAGTTTTTAATATTGTCTTCCACGTCATCGTTTTTATTTTTTCCAGGTGAGGTTTCAATTTCCTGGTTTTGATTCAAACGAAACTTCTGCAAAACTATTTTCGCATTTGTTTCAATTTTATTCAGCAAGTTATTTATTTTCGCGCTCTGTTCTTTCACTCCTTTCGATATTAGATCCTTCAGCTTTTGTATCGGCGTTCGAATTTCGTTGGTCATTTCCGATCGCACATTTATTATAAGAAATGTCGTTATTATCACAACCGATAGTAGCGTCATTGCTACGACAACGGTTTTTGTTACACAGAATTTAATAAACATTAACGTGTGATAAATTCGATAACCAAATGGCTTGAACTTCCACAGGATGGTATTTATAAAGAGAATCAATTCGAGGTTCGCTGCCCATTATAATGACATGTCTAGGAGATCTCAAGTTCATGGGTGTTATTACCTTGACATTTGCTCTAGCTGAGCATAGCCATATCACTATTGTTTGGAGAAAGAATAGGGAAAATGTTTCGGTAATTGATTGTTTACCAATTTGTAAAATTAATATTAATAGTAGCGCTTTCTTTGAAATAACTTTGCTTTTCACTTGTCTTACATTTTTCAACATAATTTTCTGAACCATAATTGTACCTATATCAGTGTATATCGTATATCGTCTGTTTTTACATTAATGAATCGGCAGAACATAACATTTTAATAGTATTTGAAGCAAGTCTACCAAGGCATATTCTCTATGTCTACTAACTATCTATTTGTTTGGTATGATAAAAATAAACTACGTGAACAACTTTCGGCAAGCTATCAGCGCATTTATAAAATAACAATATTTCATAGAAGAGCTCTTGGGTATCTGATTTTTATTAGATAGGTGAACGTAGATCTACCTATTACAGACTGCCTTCGTTACTATCTTTATTAACATTATTATTAACAAAAGTGCGTTTGTTAATTAGACACTTTCGCATCAAATTTTGGATTTTTAATGATTTTACGATTTGATTTTTCTGTCTGCGGATAGTAAAAAAAAGAGACGCGGTGCAACATTTCATATCCAAGGAATTCCGTTGTCTACGCAAGCGAAGCCGCCGCCGGTAGCTAGCTTTATTTTAAATGTAGCTTTAGACTACGACACCTACATCGAACGATTATAATAACATCACACTCATGCGCGTGTGAGCTCCAGGAATGAATAAGAGACATTCGTTGTTTTTTACTAGGTAAGGCAAAGACTACCAATTTAGAATGTATATAGCAGCGTAACGTTATATAGTAATGTAGTTCCTAATTAGTATTATGTGCCAGCTGTGTAAGCTGTAACATTATAAATAATAATGATTAAAGAAATAAAAATCATACTAGGATTACACAGGCTTCGTAACTACATAGCATCTACCACTACCAACAATATGAATAACTCATTTAATATTAGTTACACCAACATTGAATAAAATCTAGATTCATAAAATTTACAGTATAATGAGAATACAGTGTGATGAAAATATTTAAAAGCTTTCTAAACTCCATCCTTATTAATTTTAAAAACTTCGTGAACGCGTAAACACATCACTATCGGCTTTTGGTACATTATTATTTTTAAAGAAAATTTGTCTATGAAATTCAATGAAATCGAAATCGCAATTATGAAAAAAAATTAACAAAATATTCGACAGGACAAAGGACGGACTTATTTAAAACAGCGCCCTCTATTGTGTACACTCAAATTTATCAAAAGAAGTGTCCAAATTTTTCATTGTAAGATATACTGGAAACGCTAGATGGCGCAGTTAATACCATGCGCAGAAGCATCTAGTGAGCGCCATCTAGAGAAATACTTCAGTACTAGTTAAATCTAACCATTCATTTAATAATTCAAACAGTAAGTTAAAGATGGCAGAGAACAAATTCAGCTTAGTAATATAGTCGATGAAAGCAAATTTAAAAATCTAGCAAGTCTTAAGAAACAAGAAAAGAAATATACGGTCCGATATATAAAAATGTATTTTCTCTAGCCTTCAGATTTTCATTTTATTCCAAATTTACTTTATAGGAATCCACGAAGGCGCGGCGCTGTTATCGCCTAAAATAATGTTGTCAGTATTAAATACCCTCAGAGTTTAGAAAAATAGATGTGAAAGAGGGTTGAGTATGAATGTTTATTTATTTATTATTTATTTATTTTGCGCAAGAGTGTCGAAAAGTTAGAGAACAATTATTATAGCTTTATCTATCCATCATGTAAGGATTTAGTTTTTTAGCACCCATAATCCAATTGGTAATGGTGTGTGAAGTGTAAATTGCCTACACATCTTTATATAATTAGGAATTTAATTCAACGACAAGTTCTAAGTCGCTGTAGTAGAAGGTCAACTGGTAACCTTTTCTACAATATGACCAGCCTCCTTCGCTGTGGACATCTTTCGCGTCATAAATTTAAACATAAAAGAAAACAAAGTTCAAAATACGGTCTGTTCCGAAATGCAATTCTTGATGTTAAAATTAAATATAAATCTTCAACTAAAAAAGCTCACTGACGCTACTGGGAGGGAGATATCACACGCCATTTTAACATCGGACCAAACGACCACAATTTTCAATCAAACACAAAAAAAACACGTCAATCAGAAACTGAAAAGCATCAGTTTTTATTTACCTAAACGTGACTTCGTATAAGAAGTTCGTTTGCTCCACCACAGTTCGTAAACCTCATTTTCTCCGTCTGTTTTTCGTTATTTTCCACGATCGGAATAAAATGTTCTTAAATACAGTACATGTTGACTGTTCATAAGATCACGTCCTTGTAATATTTCCCTACCCTTATTAAATCCTTAAGTAAACAGCGTTATCTTGATGCATAATTACAGAAGGGCGGAAGGGACGCTTACAAAGTGGGAAGAGGTAAGTACAAATAGCTGATCCCCGATATTAATTCCCTTTTAGTCGCAACGTAGTCATTTTTACTAACAGAGCTAATTGGGAAGTGTCAAGACAGAGGCGGCTGTGGAGTCGTAATATTTTATTGTATTTAAATTAATATTGATGTTAAATTATTCATATTAATCTAGTTCTTTGTGTGCACTACATTAATTACTTACTAATTTTAATGTAATAATATTTAAGCCAAGATGAAACTTCATGATAAAAAAAAATAACCATGTCAATTGGCGGATCCGATAATTAATTCACCTTCATGTTTTGGTTCAATCTTCCTATTTTTATTTATTTTCAAACATCTATGTTTTTCTTTTTTAATTTTTAGTTTTATAGCATTGAAATGCTTTATAAATGAGAAATTTTGAAAGAATAGAAAAAATTTGATCA
>NC_052119.1:7693179-7709937 GCF_012273895.1 Zerene cesonia
ACGGTTAGGCAAGATACGCAGGTTCGAATCCTGCCTCGTGATCAAATTTTTTCTATTCTTTCAAAATTTCTCATCTATGTTTTTCATTACATTATATACATGTCACTTATCACATACCTACCCTATTAAAATAGCTTAGCTGTATTATAAAGGTGAATCAAATATGTATTTTGAATAGTTCGGCCGCTATTTTTACTATCCTACTCCTACCAATATTATAAATGCGAAAGTTTGTAAGGATGTGTGTACATTTCACGCAAAAACTACTGAACCGATTGGAATGAAATTTAGCAATAACATGTAGACAACTTCCTACGGGATATAGACTGTACGCGGATGAAACCGCGGGGCGCAGCTAGTTTACTGTATTATAAAAAAACAACACTTGTGAAAATCTTTTCACAATTAGTTGTAGGTGAGAGCTACTCCAATAATTACTGTTCCATAACAGACAACACTGTGAAAACGTTAAGAATAAAAAATTCTTCATTATGTCCAGTTTATCAGTTGTGTTTATCAATGGGCGTGGTCTAGTAAATTTTTATTACATACTAAAACAGATGTAATTTTACATAGTGTCAATAGAAAACGGTGTTTACCATCATGGATTTAAGGTACAAAATTAAATTGGATGTGAAAAGTTGTTAAGGTGTTTCAATGTCAGGTATTTTTAAAAGCAAACTATGGTGTTATAACGATTTTAGATTTATTAGTAGGAAGGTATTATATTCTCAAACGCAATTAATTCGAAATTAAGACGTTGGAGTATTTAAACCCCTTCCTTTAGACGATTATTTGATTAATTGTTTTATAGTTTTGAAGCAGTGTATCTTAAAACTATTTTTGATGTTATAAAGTTGTATGGCTAATTAAAGTTTTCGTATAATTTATTGCTTAATTTATAACACATACATTAAAATTTTGATATCTACCATTGAAATTTTAGTATATAAGTACAAGTTCTATATTATACAAGACGAGCAATTTTTGTTCCTAGTTTTTTTCCATTTCCAAAAATCTAGATTTTTCTGTAGTCATTTAAAGAAGTCACAAGCAATAAAACATTTTATTTGTATAACGGTGATTACATTCGTATTTTAAAACGGTTTTTTAAATCATAAATAAACCGATTCGAATTACGTTTTACCAACTAGCTATGATAAGATCAGTAAATGTAATCCGCTGTTTTCAATTTACGGGCAGTTGTTGTTAAAAATAATTTAAAAAGCAATTAAAATGCGACATAAATCCTTCAGCCGAAACTAGCGGGTAAAATAATTTATAAAACAAAGCCTATAAACTTTTTGTTGCAACATTTTTTAATTATATTGGATAGTAAAAGCTGCAATTAATGTTATACAAATTCTTGAACCATTGAAAAAACGAATATTGAACCATTCGGAATCATTTGATTTGAAAATTTAATTAAAATATGTATAATCAATTGCCTCATTGGTTTTATAGCTAAGATGTTAAATACAGATTCAGGACCTGAATTGAGGTAAAAGTGAATGTGACAAATTAAAAAATCTACTTTAAAATTCCTTATATTTAGGGTAACCTAACTTTTTATTTGTAGGTGTATCTTTTGATATATTTTTCAATTACAATAATGAGTTATAACATCCTACTAATATTATAAATGCGTAAGTTTGTAAGGATGTGTGTGTGTTTGTTGCTCTTTCACGCAAAAACTACTGAACCAATTGCAACGAAATTGGGTACGTAGACAGCTGGACAACTGGAATAACATATAGGCAACTTTTTATCCCGATATTCCCACGGGATACGGACTTACGCGGGTGATACCGCGGGTCGCAGTAACTAATAACTATCATATAATCTTTACTAGCCCTTTCAAGTTCTAGACCAACTTTACGCAAAAAAGTAACGCGCATTTCCTTTTATCTCTTACACAATTGTTAAACATCAAACCAGTCTGGTTTTGTCTTCAAACGAATCAAGTTCCTTTTTATATCTTTTCCATATCTTATGTACAGGTGAAGATAGGCAGGTGTGTTTGTTTAGCCAGTAATAGTCCAATTAATTTCGTTTATGCCGCGTTTTGTAATACTGGGAATTTCTGTTATTGTTTAGAGGCGTAATTTATTTTATTACTTCGGAATATATTGCGGGGCGGTTGCTTTTATTGAGCTGTAAAGATATTTGTTTTGGAGAATTTTTGGGTTAATTATGATGTTGGCTACGTTTGTTACGGTAAAATAGTGAATGATTTAATGTGTTTTATTGTCCTAATATTCACATTAAAATTCATACAAGACCTACCTTAGTACCAATATGGCAGAGCTTTACACCTAAAAGGTGACTAGAAAACAAAGTGAATGGTCGCAAGAATACAACACATATACTTTTTTAGACTTGATGTAAGTTTATGAAGATTGTCTGTGTTGTGTAAGTTGTATTTATCTTCTTACCAATTAATTAATTCTTGCCAAAGTCCTCCGAAACGACCAAGTTTTATAAGATTTTGTGTCCATATGCTGCATCGTATATCAGAACAATCGCAAGCAGTGGTGGCTCAGTGGTGAGGACCTCGGACTTAAAATCGACAAGTCGAGGTTCGAGACCAGGCGAGCGCGCAGAAAATAAATTGATTTTTCAATTTATCTGCGTATGAGTAACTTCACCACTGCTCAAAGCGGTGAAAAAACATCGTGAGGAAACCGGCATGTCTAGCAATCAAATGTTCGACAACGTGTGACATCTGCCAACCCGCATTTGGCCAGCGTACTGGATTATGGCCTGAACCCTCATAAGAGGCCTGTGTCCCTGCAGTGGGAACATATAAGGGCTGATGATGATATCAGAACAACGTTTCCTGTATTTACTAGTTGATTGATATTCAGTTTCCCTGAAACGTGGAATCCTATTTTCCTGTCGGTTTCTAAATACGGTAAATAAAAAAACATAGTATATAAAAATCATTTATTGCAATTATAGGCACAACTCACAGTTCTTACAAACTAGATTTTACAAGACATTGAAAAAACCATAACCAAATCACAATCCACTTGAATCACAAAAATTTTCACAAATCATTTGACTTAAAACTTAAGATCCTACAGTAATAAACGCAATCTTTTTTACTGACAGGAATTAAAAAACACGAAATGTCTATTCTAAACAATTGCAAATCTATTAATATTAAATATTATGATAAAATTGATACAATACTGTCCAACAAGAAATTGTAATTTATATGAAGATACACCGATTAGAGTAAAAATGGTCGACAATTATGTTCCGCTTATAATCCGATAGAACATCATAAATTAACCAAACGCATACAAAAATGTGACACATAAAAAGTAAACTACACTAAAAATCTACTACAATATCAAGCTGATCAGTCTATCGTGCCTAGAATTGGAAAACTCCTAAAAATAAAATGAATAGCTCTCATAACAAATGCAGAATTATTAATCGTCCTACAATTATTTAGATGAATGACTTATTATGAGAAGAATAATTTGCTATGTGAAGATTTAATGAACTAATACATATAATTATCTACCACGTACTTATTGAAAAAACACATAAAACTTTTGAGGTTCATTTATACAAATTACTAAATCACATGTAAAAATAGAGCAAACTTTTTCAAGATCTGGTAAGTAAAACACGACAAAACCATTTAAAGTCAAAAATAACCTTCTATAGCTCATAACTAATCTAGGAGCAATGGCCACATTAGCGTTAGTAGTCGACGCCTAATTCAAAAGTATAACCGCCTAACCCGAAAGTACCTGACTCAAAAGTATTCTACCATAACTCAAACCTAGTACGTTAGGAGTAGGTTTGAGGAATAACTCTGTCCATCGCGTGTGGTTAACATATGTATTTGCAACTTCTAAAATGAACGAACTTATAACTTTCCTATCTAACTCATAAGCAGTCTACAACAAAAACTTTGCAACTCAAACGTATTCTACGCTAACTCAAAAACTAGTCACTAGAGTTTAAGAGTAGCAACTAATCACACCTGTCTATCAAGAGTGGTTGACATTGGCGGTGGCGGCCGCCACGGTGGCGTTGGTGACTGGCGGCAGCGGCACCAGCAGGTCGGCGAGCCGGCCCGCCTCGCGCAGCCCGGAGAGGAACGCGCCGTGCACGGTCGCCGGGTAGTTCCTCATCGTGTGTTCACCTACGGGGAGGAAAAACAATAACATGGAATTATTATTTTTGATCGAAATCTAAATTAAATTGTCGGAATTACGCTAAATTTATATAGTAGCACGGAAGATACCAGCTATAAAGTTAAAATAAGGATTTGTCAAAATGGGTTCATCGAGTATCCGTATCCAATGCAACTGTTGTAATTATTTTGACGTTGGTTGAAAACAACAAAACTATATTGTCTCTACTATTGTCTGCGGTGGAGGAGGAGGTATTGACTTCTATAGAGTCTCACGTATTTTAGAGTAAATGTTCTAAATATGAACATACCAGCAAAGAAAAGCCTGTTTTCACCGGATGCATCAGGCACGGGGGCCGCCAGCAAATCGTAGTCTGCGCCCGACGAGCCAACCGCTACGAAGCTGTACGAGCCTCTTGCGAACGGATCCGCGCGCCATCTATATACAAACAGTTGTTTTATTTTTATAAATAACCAGGTAGATACACAAAACAATGCAATATTTATTTGAAGGTAAATAGTACACTCAATGCAAAAAAAATTAAAATCGGTCAAGTCGGTGTGCGGATCAAGCTCGCGACACTAAAGGTACAAATAACGTACAAATAAGTTAAAGAGCAACTGCAAAGAAATTAGTCACACATCCAATTTATGACTATGCAGCCTGTTGAGAGAGGGACGGACGGACAGACAGACGGCGAAGTCTTGGTAGTAGGATTACCTTACCTTTTGGGTGTGGAACCCTAAAAAGACAGATTCTGGAAAACTGTTTTTACACGCTTTTTATTAGCTTCACCTGTATGTTTGTTTGTAACCGACTTCTTTCGGGCGCGATTTTGACCCACTTTAAACGGCCAGATTTCGTTCAAACTTTGTAGATTTATTGAGGACCGATGACAATACACTAATTTGATAAAATTATTCTATTTTTCAATTTGCAAAATATGTTTTCTACTTTTTAGTTCGGTTTTCTATAAAAACGTATTTAGTTGTGTCGTGTTTTTTAGTTTTTTTAAACTATTATTATTTTTATGTAAGAGCAAAATACCTGTACAAATACACAACCGGCTTTTTAAAATGAAAGCGATACAGAAAGGATTGACAACGGAAGTGAGGGAAAGGATTTGGTTGGGTGAGAAATAGGATACGAGCTTCGTACCCGGAAATCTTTTAAGGTTGAACAAATATGTATATATATCCGTTATAAGGTGGATGTTTACTTCACTAATCGATTTTTCTCATTTTTGGTCAAGGTCTCATACTGGATCAATCGAGATCGATCTCAAAACCTGGTGGAAATGTTGCACATTTTTACTATGATTTAACTGCGCAAATACGCTAATAGGCTTATAGGCTTTACCTAAAACCAAAAGGTCAATGTGCTCTTTACATTGATATTCAAAGGCACAATTTGAACGCAGCTAATAAAACTATCCGTACAAAACAATAGCAATACGAATAGGCTTAAAATTCATTTCCCAGAAAAGCGGGTCACAAGTCACGGCGATGAATTAAACACGTTAACATCGAACAATAGTAAGTCAACCGAACCGAACTACCGGGAGAGTAGCGAACGAGAGGAGAGCCGTTCCAGATCCAAATGTAAATGCTTAGAAAGTCAAATGTCTCTCGGAATCCGCTCCTAGACACATAAAGTATGGGTCGAGCGAGGCGATTACCACACAATTGCGTAGACGCAAATGTACATCGCTCCACTTTATGTTGCTCGCACAATGCGCCTGAATTGCGATCCGCATACGAAAACATACATCAAGCTATTCTCGTGAGCGTCATACATTATGGAGGGCTTCCAACGTGTCTTTTAATAGAAATATATTACGTACCGTACGATATATGCACGGTTCGTACTTAACAATAATGTGAAAACGATAAATATTTCATACAAATATATTCATGTTTATGCCTTCAATTATCCTACGTATATTTCCAAAATCGAACGATACACATTAATAAACACGTATATACAACATGAATCTATCAAGTATGATTAATCAGGTTGTCAAATCTCTCTAAATTTTTTTTAAGGAAAACCATAACATCTTAAGTCAAGACAAAAGGATGGTTCTTATGGAGAAAAAACGTACCACGGGTGAAGTACACGTGGCGAATCGCTAGTTTTGATTAAATTTATGACTTACCTAGTCACCACGCACTCCTTAGGCTGCGGCACCGCTGCGTGACCGAAGATGCTCTTGAGCACGGCGATGCATCTGCCCACTATGACGTCATCAGTCACGTTTTCCATAACCGCAGCCGCTTCGCCGGCCACCAGCGCCAACAGTACTGGCGCGCTATACAGGTTCCAGAAGAGGAACAATTCACCTACAGGTAACAAATGCAAATTATTATAAAAATCTTTTGCTAAACGATTACATCGTGATGACACATGACATCTGCGCAATCAGAATGTTAACAACATAAATTTAAGGGTTATAACGTGCGAATAATTAGTTCATCTATGATTGAGCTTTATAAACCAAAATGTACTGAGTAAAAGGAGATTTATAAACCAGTAAGTATGTATTAGTACGGTGGAAACTTAGACAATCAACAAACATTTAAATTCGTTATTTTTTCATATCAGACGTAACACATCAGATTCCATTCACAAGCTTTTCATTGTGCAGTTAAAATCTTAGCACCCAATTAACTTCTGGATTCCTTCAAGCGATCCTCTCCGTCTTTCCCACATAATTCTATCACGCTACCACAAAATCAGATAGGTAACGCTCACGTCCGAAAACACTGAATCGAGGTGAAAAAAAGAAATCCATCGCACTACACATTGTTCCGGCA
This sequence comes from Zerene cesonia, assembly GCF_012273895.1. Taxonomy (NCBI): domain Eukaryota; kingdom Metazoa; phylum Arthropoda; class Insecta; order Lepidoptera; family Pieridae; genus Zerene; species Zerene cesonia. The sequence goes on from NC_052119.1 coordinate 7,700,153, forward strand.
TTCCCAGCGCCTTAATGAAGTTAGCTGAGTACACAGCGAACCAAGGAGGTGTACCTACTAAAGCATAACGTAAAAAATGTCTTGTCTCGGCCCGTCCCCGTGATTTATCGCTTAGGGCTCCCCTCAGGGTTGCTCACTGGCGTTAAATTATTCAGCTTTTAATTCGTTATCGCGTCGGCCACCGCTGTTTCTACGTTTTACACTATTTACACCGGGAAATAATTTACGAGTGCCATCCTTGGGGAGCCGAGATGTGCCGGTTAATTTGTGGCTTTTGGGTGTAGTTTAATATTGATATATATTTTGCGTGCGCTCGGCTCTTAAATAATATCGCACAGGGAATTATTAACAAGCCTTCACTTTTATCATTCAATTTGTAGGTGTATTATTAAACGCATTTCTCAAGTGGCAAAGGTTTTATGCTGAAGATTGTGAGAAGATAATTCAGAAAGCAAAATTCCAGGTCGAGTACGTATAAACTGTACGTATAACTCCTCGACCTCATCTTCCACGATTAAAGGAATTAAAGCAATAGGTAGACAAATAATGTATTAAGGTTCGTTTATAACGAGAAATTTTGACCGGGCCAGACACTTGCCGTTGCAGACCAAATAATATTCTTCTATAGAGCTCCCTTCGGCTAGCTGCAGTGGTAACATTAATTTAAAAAAATCAAAGCTAAGGTTGGTTTTAGCGTCACGCTCTTCGCTCGCTGACCAAATCTAAAACTCTTCCTAGTAGCTATCAGCACCGACGGTCAGCTCGTCGTCTAAAACCAGCCTAACAGTATATTACAACTCACCTCGGCTGGCGGTTGTAGTCCCAACGTGACCAAATAGATTCGCGCTCGGGTCCCAGAAAGTGCGCTCAAAGCACAACACAACTTTGTTCAAGTTCCCGTAACCCAGCCGCTTTATTGCCGCCACCTAATAATTAATTAGTTGACTTTTTAATTAAAGCACCAGTGTACAACAATACAACACGAATTGAAGTCTGCAAAGATGTGTTCTTAAACTACACTAAGGTAATTTTCTTATTAATTCATAGAAGCTTTGCGTTGGACATTTAATTGTTCAGGGCACGGTTGTTGGATATCATGAAAACTTGCCTGAAAGCATAGACAATTAATTAATATCAAGAGCAGTTAAGGAAACTTTAAGTAAGATTCATTATTTTAAATAGTACCTTATTTCAAATGTACCTATAATAAAGGCGTGTTTAAACGAAAACGAACATACATTTGAAAGGAAAATCTAAAATACATTTGAAACATTACTAGCAAAATGTTAAGCATTATTTATGTCTTCTTCAGCTAGTGGCTAAGTGCACGTAGAATACGGATTAAAGGTAGACTTGAGTAGAATTTACTAGACGTTATTCTAGGATATAGACAAACCACATAACAAATTTCAACACAAATCGGATTAACAACTGATTTGATACTTGCAAAGACTACTCCTATAGAAAAATATCTGTCATATTTATTTGGAGACTATAGACTGGAGATTAAATACGCATTAGAAGTACCACAGGCTATGTACATTTTTTTGATTTTATTTAATATGTCCACACAAGTTATTATTCACCACTAACTGAAGAACGGGCGGAACAGATTTCAATGGATTTTAGTTTATTGTTTTTGTTTCCTCCTGCATTAAAAAGGACGAGTAAGGTTTGCTGATGCCAAAATGTATTTGTTTGATTGTTTTTCACTTGATGTGACTATTCTATAATTTTTACTTAAAAAATCACTGCACGGGAGCTTGTATAATCTATGTCCAGTACAGGTAACAAATTAAAAATTAGAAAATATTTAGATTGTCGGTTGCGTCACAAACTCGCAACGTACCGACGCAACGACAAACCTTCCAGTCAGGCAGCGGCGGGTCGAACTGCACAAAGTTCTGCTGATTCTGGCCATTGTTCGCGACGGCCACCTTCAGCACCCCCAGTGGTAGAGTGCACAATACTACGTCACCTGTAATTGTACAATTAAATTAACTTACCTGAAGGGGAATTCTATTGTCTAGCTTGGTACAAGGTACCGAATCGTGCATGGGATGGGATGTGATATTACGTAGTAAATTAAGAGGATCATCTTGGTTGGACCAAGATGATCGTCTGCCAGGAGTATAATTTATTATTTATTGAACTAATCGCCACACAATTTGTTTAATATATGATTAATTAAATATATATATATATATATATATATATATATATATATATATATATATATATAGGAATAGGTTTACTTTAGCTGCGTGAGGCAAAGCGCTGAAGGCGCAATTACCCACCTACCAGAAATATTAAATTCAACGTCATGACATGAGATTCATCAAAGAAAAATGTAATTGGTAGATTTTGTGCGATTTTAATTCATCTAAAAGATGGCTTACATGTCATATCGAAATAAAATAAAGATTACATTATTGAATATTACGAATTAAATGTTTTATAACGCAGATACATACAAACTGTTCAACGAAACATAAATAAATAAAAACGTTTGTATATATTTAAGCAAGGTGAAATTAAATGTTAACCTTGTACCTAGTGCTGCGTATAATCTGCACTCGTTTTAGAATATCTTTATATAAATTCAAAACGATTTTAATTGGATTCGAGTGTTTGTGACACCCGTTGAATAGCTGAAATGTCAGAGTAAAATGAAAAACGTATTAAACATTTTATATTATGGTTGAGTTAACAACCAACGAACCACGCATAATGAAAGATTAATTCAATATTTTATAAAGACAGAAGAAGAATTGAAACTGCGCATAATGTAATGGAGATCTTTTTGATCTATTTTTATTTTTAAAAACATTAAATGCGATAATTGTTAAAATATCCCAAAAATACAAGCAATAGAAAAACATAGATCATGAGGTGGGATTCGAACCACATCCTTTGCGTGGCGGTAGGCCACATATTACCATATTTTTCAATACACATGATGGTTAATAAGTGTCATGTTATTATAACATCTCAGCATGTACCTACTGCACAATTATATGAAGCCCTCATTTTCAGTACCCCGTTATTGGGGAGCGAGTGATATAAATTTTAGAAGAAAGAAACATTCATTCGAAAGATTTAGACCATACATGTATTTATATTATGTCCCAAATAAAGAAAAATAAAATAATAAAAGTCGCTCCGCCTATGGCCAATATTTGAAACACTCAAATGGACGTATCAAGCCAACTGTTACTTTCGAGAAAATTCTTAAAAACCATACTATTTGTGGTACGTATTGCACGCCCATCAAACGCCATCCATCATCCATGTATCGCAAAACGAATGTTCCAGAAGGATTCCTCCGAACTAACAAAGCCGAGGCCTACACACGCCAAATAAAGCGCTCTTCACTTTAATTGTGGGGGTTTTTCCTTTGTGACAGTTCAAGTGAATGAACACGGTTTATGTCTTTGTTATTTCACTTTAACGGACTAAAAAATGGACGTCTTCAATGTTTCGGTTTTGCGAAAATAGTTATTTGTATGAATGCGTTTGTGGAGTAGCCGTTTGTATGATACGTTGAACTTTTTGCAAACGCTTTGAAAAGGTCACCTTTTAAATTCACCGATTACTTAAATAAGCCTTTCAATGGACGTTAACTCGTGCCAAACACAATGTTGTTTTTATTTTGAAAGGAATAAAATAAATGTTTAAATGCTCGATTTAAATCTATTGTGAATTTTATTTTGTACCAAACAAAAAGTAGTTCAATAGAATGAAAATATAATAAGTACAATATCGCAAATAAGCAATAAAAACTCTCATACAATATTAATTTAATAATTCATGCTTTTTAAATGAACAAATATAAGTAATTGAATACGTGTCTATTAAGAAAAAGATAAAAGGAATGAAGTTGTGTAGTTTCCAGGACTAAAACATATTATATAGATATTGCCGGCTCACCAATATACCCAAATGCAAGCGCAAGCGACAAGCAACTCACATAACAGATACAAACACAAACACAACAAGTTGGAATCTACTTAATGCGAGAGTTGAGCATGCTTCTCCACGAATTGGTCTTACTGGCACCGGGGAGAGCACATTACATAAAAGATCGCCGTGAAATAGTAACGCACGGTGGCTTCGGGAGTAGCAGGTCCAATTCTTCTTACCTTTCTCAGCCCTATCATTTATAACTTTTATAAATCCATAGAGTAACGTTTCTACAAATGTTTATGGATTGTGGAGGCGCTTACCATCAGACGACCCACCAGCTCCTTTGGCCACTACGAAGATGGCATGGTGTAATTGAATGCAATACAGGCAGACAGGCATATAACCATACAACTACTCGTATGTTGGATTGAACAACAACATACAACAAGAATAAGTTTCTAAAAGTTATTTCAGAGCTGTTTCAATTCCCTTTTGTCTTATTTCAGTTCGTAAAGTAACCGGAACGTATTTTTTCGGCTCATCAAAGTAAAATTAGCGATTTTGACTTGCAAATAAGCCCGCGATAAAGAAAATTACAAGGTACCCGCTCGCGTTGTAAATTCTTATAACGTCCCTCAATATGACCACCAATGTCTTGTTACAACAATGTTACCTCCGCTTTTCTTTCATGCTTTAATTATCTACTCATTGTTTGCGAAATGGAAAACATATTACGTATGTTCAAATGTTTTGCTTTTCTTTTTTCTTTATTCATATGGGAATTTTTATACAAAAAGATAATGTCAATGCCATTGTACTTGTTTAATTTGTCCATTGTTATAATAATTATGTTTATTTAAATACACATTATATCAAAATTTAGGCGTCATACATATATAAAGGATAAATTAAATAACTGCACAGCTTATCGTATCTATATAAAATTTGGCACAGAGATAGATTATGGTCTGGATTAGCACATAGGCTATTTTTTACTCGGATACCACGCGAATCACGTCGTAGGTTAGCTAGCTAATAATAAAATATGAACCTTTTACATAAGCACATAGATACTTTGATAACAACAGCGCCCCATAACCGCCAGTCGGTCAGTCGAACTTCGTTCATTTAACACGACTAAGCCGATACGGTAGCTAAGCCGAGCCTACGGATTTACCACGCATTTAATCTCAACATAATCACGGTATTATAACAGCATTGTATATGAAGTATCCTATAAATAATCGTTTCCGAACGTTTGTGAATAAAAACCCGTGTAAATTATATCGGAATCAATGGACAGTTTATAGATTACGTTCATATGTTAGTGTCGGCGGTGCATAATTTAGCTTTAAGAGGCACGCGGCGGCGATTCGTATAAAGTTTTAACGATACAAGCATTTCTCATTGGCATCACTTCAAAATGATTAATCAGAAATAACCATTGAGTACAATAATCTACACAATTAGGGAGATATCAACTTATGGAATTTATAAAGGTGTAAATGAGATGTAGGTACATTAATCTCATAAATATATTCTCGATTTTATAGTCAAAGTTATTTCATTAAAATTTCATCATGACTAAATAGCAAATAATATGACTTAACCGTTTTTAATGCGTAGAATTATTATTATTTTATATTATGTATTCCAATTACTATAAAATACATATCTCATATCAAATTAATTAGTCGTGTAATTATGAGCCTAGCCTATTTATTATTCGACTTTCTTTATTGACTGGGCTTGGCTCTAAATCAAAGGCCTAATTAGGTCTGCAACATTTGTAATTCCAGACGAACAATGTCTATTCACCTTTCATATAGGTATATTATTTTAATTATTTCAGGAAATAGGTAAAAATAACTAGTACACGCAGAAACTAACGAACCTTTAAATGTTTGCGTTTGACCAGGCGCCCTCGGGTTTACTGCCTTCACCGTGACACCTGGACCCGCGTAAGATATCTCCGAGACGGACGTGCCCAGCCTGATGTCCAATCCGTCAGCCAAAGCCACGGGTACGCACGAATATCCATTGCGAACTGTGAAAATAGAAATTGTATCGATGAGAATTTTTACTATAAATTATGTACATTTATATGCCATTTTTGAAACATGCTATACTTATAAAATAGATATTTTTACAATTGTACTGTTTTTATTAAAATAGTAGTGATTATTCACATTCTTCTAACAAATTCCCAATTCACGACACCATATTATGATTATCGTGGAACCAAGTGAATAGTTATTGAACCAAATTAATGTTTATATATATATATATATATATATATATATTAGTTATTATACCCGCAGTGCATTAACATAATAAAAATTTTACCAATTTTTTGCCTTAATTACGAGCGAGATATTGGAGATTGAAGGTAGATTGGAAATCCGCCTGGTAACATCGTTTTCAAACACGTAACTCTTAAATATTTGATTAAAATACAATATTGTAAATAGTGATTCGTAAACAAGTGAATAATAACACCCGAAACCCCTGTGCTTATAAAATCATTAGTTATTTTTTCGCTATCAAGATGAATTGTGCTGCTTGTACGATGCCCGTTACGGAAGGGCAACTACTGTGTGTCCGTTGTGAGGGTTCGTATCATCATAAGTGTTTAAATATGCCTATATCATTTTATAATAAAAACCTAAGAGAACTAAAACGCTCATGGATTTGTCCTGCATGCAAAGCATCCACTACTCGTCGTAATTGTGATGACACACCGACTCGCAAACAGTTTGAAAGTGAAAGTTCACCCATGAACCTTAATATGTCATGCGATGAAATTAGTACCCCTGCGCAAGTGAGTACTATCACTGTCGACCGTTTTGAACAGCTACTCGACTCCAGACTGACTGCTATGTACTCCAAATTTACTCGCGACTTCCTCGGTGAGTTGAACTCGGCATTGGGAAAGTTTAAGCTTGAGTTTACAGAAACAACAGATTTTTTACAATCTCAAATAACAGATTTTAAAAGTGAGGCAAATATAAACTCTGAGAAAATCCAAGCATTAGAACGAGAAATCTCACAACTACGTTCCGACCTATGCAATTGTAACAAACAATTATCTAACTTACACAGTATTCCTGATTTGCATGCCACTGTCACAGCCTTAAAAACCGAATTAAATGATCGTCAACAAGCCAGTCTTCTTAACCACTTAGAGATATCTGGCATACCTGAACACAACAATGAATCACTGGGCCACATTATCATCACCACTGCTTCTAAACTTGGGATTAACCTAGACGAGCGCGATATAATTAGCACGCACCGCATCGGATTGAAGCGCGCACCGATAACTGAGGACATAGGAAGTAAACAACCTAATGTACGATTCCCCCGCCCGAGGCTTATCGCCGTGCAACTTGCGCGCCGTACTGTTCGGGATGAATTCTTGAAGCAAGCCCGTGTTAAACGGGGTCTTACTACGAACGACTTGGGCCTTCCACCACACAAACCTATGCGTGTCTATATTAATGAGCGTCTTACCAAAGAAAATAGGCAGTTATATGGAAAGGTACGAGAACTGGCCGCCACTTTTCATTGGCGCTTTGAGTGGACGAAAAATGGGCGTGTTATGGCCAGAAAAAGCGAAAATGATAATGTTTGTACATTTCGAACTGATGATGATATATCGCGTTTATTTCACAATCATAAATCAAGTAACATTGCTTCTCTTTGACCGTTTTAATTTAGTATTTTTTGTTTTCATTAATTTAAATTTCATTCTATCTGATTTAAAATACTGGATAGTAAAAAGTTATACACCTACGATTATATTCATGTCAACGTCACTGCTCTGTAGTAAATTTAAAAATAATTTTTGTATACTTCATAAATATTTTTCAGAAATAATAATTATACTTATTGTAAGCGATATTAAATTATATTTAAAGTTATGGGCTTGCCTTTTATGTTGCATAAATACCGTTCGTGTTCTTGTCTTTATTATATGTTGCGTTTTGTATGTGTGTGTTATGGCTGTTGTAATGTCCATCCTATGTTATGTGGTCACTTCATCCTATCAATTTTATCATGTTTTTCTTAATATCTCAAATAATAAATTAGTAAATATTTTCTATGCTGCTATAATTCTGCTTTCATACTTTATGCTATGTACTATATCACATTATCACTACTCTTATTTAATATTACTCCATTGTATTTGTTTATTATTATTATTATTACTACTAACACCTTTTAATTGTAACTTTTCAACAATCATAGTATTACAATATCTTATCATCGTAGGTTATCCATATAAAATCATACTATTCACATTGCTCCTATACTCACTACTCTTTTTCATTTATTATACCCGCATTTATATAGCTACAGATATTTTTAAGTTTTGTTGTTATCAATGATTAGCAGTAAGAAAAACTTCTCTGTAGGTTTGTTCAATGCGGGCTCGTTGGGAACTAAGCATGATGAGTTACTGAGTGCCATACAACGTCATGTCCCCGACCTGCTTGCGATTAATGAGACCTGGCTCCGGGAAGGTCAGGAAGCTCATGCCCCTTCTGTACCAGGGTACACATTTCGTCACCGACCCCGGCCTTCAGCAATTCGTGCCAGAGGCGGTGGAGTCGGTTTTTACATTAAACGCAGTATTACAGCACGTACCTGCGCTCACCCGCCTGCCAATTTGGTCGAACAATATTGGATAAAGGTTACCATTAATGGTCGAAATGTAATCATTGGTACAGCTTATAGACCCCCCTGGCTTAATGTTGACATTTTCCTTGATGCCCTTACTGAATCCATCTCATCCTTTGGTGCTTATGACAATTTGATCTTACTTGGAGATTTTAATATTAATTTACTATGCCATGATGATAGAAACACACATCGTTTGCAAAATTTTTTGCATTCGCTAAAACTACAAAATCAGGTAGGGGAACCTACCCATTTCACTTCCCATAGTGAGTCTCTTATTGATGTCGTCTGTAGTGATGCACCTACTGTTGTTGTTGCAATTGACCACATCCCTGATCTCGGGGCCCATGCGTTCATTGTCTCTGAATTTAAATTTAAAAAAGTAAAACCTCCTATGAAGAAATTTTCTTACAGGCCACTAAAAGACATTAATGTAGATGACTTCAATGAGTCGTTAAATAATATCGACTGGAAAGAAATAGAAAGTCTAGTCGACGTAGAGTCTATGGTCAATTTGTTAAACCAACATATAATAAGTTTGTTTGATATCTTTGCGCCCATTAAAACTGTCACGTTAAGAGATAGGTTTGCTCCTTGGTTTACCTCTAATCTCCGACATCTGATGTTGCTACGTGATAATGCCCATACTCGGTACCGTAAAACTAAAGACAAAAATAAATTTGAGGAATATAAATCTTTGAAGAAACTAGCAAATGTAACTTTATTTTCTGAAAAAAGGGCTTACTTTGACAAAAATATTAACTCCAACCTTAATAATAGTAAAACTTTGTGGAAAAATTTAAAAAGGACTGTACTTCCGAATTATAAATGCGCTTCGTATCTCCCTGATCATCTATGTGATGCTAATGCCATTGGGGAGCACTTTCTTAATATTCCAGGTCCCAACAACGTGGAGGATAAAGATCTCACGTTCTTCACAAGTAAACGTTTTTCCACTAATAGGTTTAGTTTTATCCCCGTCAGCGACAACTACGTTGGCAAGATTATACTAGACATTAAATCTAATGCTCAGGGAATTGACGGGGTATCTAGAGATATGTTAATCCTCACGTTGCCTTATTCTCTTGGAGCCATTACAGCTATAATAAATAGATCACTAGGTTCTTCAGTTTTTCCCTCTCAATGGAAAACAGCTCTGATACGCCCTATCCCCAAAACAAATAATCCTTCTTTAG
>NC_052119.1:7710037-7722625 GCF_012273895.1 Zerene cesonia
TGAACGTTTGTGACGTAGCGATAAGCTGCTCGTGAACCGTTGATTTGTGGTAAAGAATATGGTGTGATATAAATTATGTCCAATTGTAGGGTGCTGAGTATTGAAACCGATATCTTCCGATTCGATTCTCCGATTCCGATTTAAACTATAAATTACGAATTGTCATGACAAAATTTTGAAAACGCGTTAAAAATTCCCACAAGGAATTGATGAAATATGTAAAACTAATACCAAATGTTATCTTAACAACGCCTCATGATATTTCTGTCTTTGAATTACACTTGAAACGCAATGTTGTGTATTCATAATATGTATCGATTGTTTCAAATAACCCGACGAGAAAACGTCCATGTATCACGAGCCTAAATGAGAATCGAATGACCCAAATACATTTACGAACTAGGAGAAGGTTGTGTTGAAGTGAATGCGTCGTAGTTTCGAAGTAATCAGGACTCTTCGCATACAAAGGTCCAATGCGTAGACGAAATCGTCAAAGCCACGGAGATGTATTTAAAACGTAAACTGGGTTTTCGTGACCAAACCCAAACTGAGCCATTTGCAAATATTGCAATCCACAAACTGTTTGAACGGATTTTTAGTTTTATTCCGTCGGCAAATCATGGCGGCGTAAAAATATGAAATTTGCATGCAAATAAATAATAAAACAAACGTTGATCGCGTTTGTCAATAAATGCCGGCTCATTCATAAAATTTGATGTGGGTGACTTTGTCGGCTTTGAGAGGCTTTATTTAGTCGCTCTCGAGGCTTTATTTTTAACAAATGATTATAATGTTAAGTATGCTCGAACAGATCAGCTTTTATTTTTCTGTTACGTCAAACTGTCTGTCGTTTCGTGAAATAATTTTGTGGAATTTCAACGATTGATATGTGGAAATATTAATTTATTTTTAAAATGTAATTTCAAATGAAAATAGTTTTTTTTTACAATATTTTAATCCTACGTTCAAATCGTTAATACATCAACGTTTCTATACGATTATGTCAAAGGTGTACTGATTTTGATACGGCAAAAGTGTAGTAATAATAATTATTACCAAAAGGGTAAATATAAAAGGTGTAAATTAATTCGTGAGATATTTCTTGAAGGTGAAGTTTCATAAGATTTTATTCAACGGCGACGGCGATGTCTATTCGTTTAATTTATATAGATAGATCAGTATTGGTATAGTTTAGTTTATATTAACGATATAATTTTAGTTTAGTTGGTAGGCATGGAAACCAGAAAACGATAAATATACAATAGGTAATAAATAGATTCATATAAATCAAACATCTATTCAAAACGACACACATTATGAAAAGTGTTTCAACATACAATATTGTAGTACAAGTAACGAACTATCATCATGATTTTGTGTCATAACAAAGTACCAATAGTCATCGAGTGCTAAAAAAAAATATACGCAAAAATGTTGCACATGTTTATGGAAATTACGTTTCTACTCAGCTACTTGTTTGTCCTCTCCTCTCGTTGATCAAAACGACACAAATAAACGATCAACAGACCAACATCAGGAGTAAATTTACAGAAGCATATACAAGTTGTGCAAAAAAAATCATCGGAGATAAGATGGGAGATTATAGTCTGTGGCTCGGCCGCGGTAAGTAAAGCAATTAAGTGTAACACCGGTCACTTCGCATGCTCATTGTGTGAACTATTTTTAAAGTAGCCTAAGAGATGGGGATGTTTTTGAAAATTAATAAAAAAAAATTAAAGTGTCTTTAATTAATCTATAAAATATAAATAATTATATGCGGTAGTCGAGCATGCTTCGGCACTAATTGGGCCAGCTCGCACCGGGGAAGTACCACACCCCTACAGAAAACCGGCGCGAAATAGCATACTGCTGTGTTTCGTTTGGAGCCGGAGGCCCTTACCCTTCCCAGTCCTTTCCTTTATTTCTCTCGCCAATCCTTTCTTAATTCCTTCCCAAATTAAAGTTGGCTATCCATTTGTAGAGGCGTAAGGTCTGCAATGGACCTTATGCCTCTCTAAATGTTTATTGGCGGTGGTAGCGCTTACCATCAGGCGTCGCACCTGCTCCGTTGCCGACTGTGACATAAAAAAAATCTGTTTCTTTATTCGTGTACTTAATTAACGATTATATTAATCTGGAATCGATTTTAACATATTATCAAGAAGAATATTCAATGTCGATCCAGCCTCTAACGAAAAATTGAGTAAGTAGGTATAGTCTGTAGCCATATGCCATAGCCCATATATATGTAGGCAGATTACAAAACAAGTTATATTTATAAAGCTTATCTACCAAAGCCACGTATGAATAACACATAGTTTTTGTACTAAAACTAAATAATGTTACTATAGCCCCTAAATAATAAATGCCCATACACTGACACAATACGGACTGACAACTATCAAGTATAATTTATCTTACAGCGGCTATTAGGCTACATCACGGATTACTGGATAGCTCATAAGCGGTGTCGCGTTGTATAAAATCATTGGTGTGTAGCCCTGGGCTCAACGGATGACTGATCCACATTTAAACGGCCAGCGTAATGGGGACCGCAAACAAATTACATCCCAGGACGAGAGATGATGGACGAAAGATTCAATAAGGCGTGGACTGGTATATATTGCGAGAGCTTTTTTGTGTTCATTTGTGGCCTCTGAAACTGTCGCGGATTGATCGAGGTTTGGGGGATGCGTTATTCATTGCATGGTATAAAGATTTCACATACAAGGCTTGGCGTTTGTTGCGATATTATTGTAATGTTTTGCGTAATATGCGTATGATGCAAGTTGTTATAATGAATGGTAAAAGACTCATAAAAAATGATATGTGACACACACTTCACATGACTAAGCTTGATTTTATATTTTATATAAAAATTTTGTCGAACATTCGAACAGTCCTTAGGACAGAAGATTATTAAATATTAGTCGAAATGTACCATATCTTTGCGTTACCTGTAGTATGTTTTATATAAACCCACATACATTAAATAAAAAAATGGCAATTAAACGAAATCATTTTATTTCATTTGTATCCTTTTTTAATAACTTTTTAGTTTAAATTTATGCCTGACGTGGTATTTACTTACCTAAAATTGTACACTTAGTCCTAAATTTATTTTTATATATAATATTTATTTAACAATTATAGGTAAACCTTTAAAAAAATAATAATGTAAAATAAATTTTTCAAAATTGATGAGTGAAACTATATATATTTAATAAAAAATGACGAATGTATATGGGTAAAGGGATTCTTGAATCAGTATATATATACTTATATTATCCATATTTTTTACATACATTACAACATCCATACATTATTGTAACTTTTTGTATGAAGTAAATATACGAGTTAACATAAGGCGATCATTTATAATAGTTAAATGTAAAAAGTGTCGTTCTCAACGCAATAGGTACGTAATGACGACAAACAACTATTCTTTTATGGTAACAGTAAATATAGCGTTGCTTTCGAGAAATGATAATTAAAGACAGCTATTCTGGGGTGATGTGAATTACAATGGTTTTATTTGTAAAGTCAGAAAGGTGATGTTGTACCTACCTACTTACTTGTTACGATAATGTCGTAGGGAGAAGTTGTTCGACTATTATGAGTTAAACGAATTAAACGAATACATTAAACGAATCCCGTTAACAATGTTTTTTGTTGTAATAATAACGTAAATGGTCAGCTTTTTTGTTCGAAATTTAGATGAAATATTACTATGTTATTAATCTCCTTGCGTAATTAAAGGTCTAAAAAGTTGCTGAATTCTAATCTTCAGATTTATTGTAAGCTCAAAGTTTATTTTTATCCGTGCTTAACAATTTTTACACATAGATTAAATATATAGAGCTATTTACGCTTAATTATTTACTATAAATGCTATACGCTGAAAATTATTACTCGCGATATTTTTATTATGTGGAAAGTTGTAAAAAAATGAAAAAATCGATCCCATTGCCGACCGATGTCTTATTTACATTATGGGACTATTAAATGGGTAGAATTAAAGATCGAGAGCGCTAAATAAGAAATTTCATTCGCTAATCGCGTCTCCGGGGAGAGTTTTTCATTTTTAGCTCCTACATTTAGCGCTGACGAATGCTCCGAGTGTATTTGAGTGGAATGTGAGTTGAGTTTTTGCCGAGTTGCGATTATACTACGCTGCTCTGGGTTACTAGCTTTTAATAGCTTTTAGACGCTCGTCTGTCTGTCGCGGTTATAGTAATGGGAATATTGTGAGGTAATTAACTTTAGTTAGTTGGCAACTCGGGAAGTTTAATAGATGCTGCCGTGGTTTATTTCGATTCCCTCAGCGTTAATATTAAGTTAGCGTTATGGTTTCGGTCAAGTCGATTTATGTTTTAAGTCTTTGTGCATTCGGTATGTGGTTGAATTGATTACTTATATGTTAAATAGACACTTGCGTTAAAGTAGCATTGCACTGAAATCTTCACGAAATACTGTAGCGTTTAGAAGAAAAAGTAGAGGATATGGGATAATTACCCACTAAACCTTGCCCGTGACAATTGGACCTTCCTTGAAAGCACCAAAATGATACTGGGTAGTTAGTTCTACTTCTTCACATTTTTATTTTTGTAAAAGAATTTTTAACCGTTTGAACAAGAAGTTCGTCAATTAAGTAGCATTGCAACTTCGTGCATTTGATGCTATTGTATATTAATTCCTCGAGCTTAGAAGTTTCGCGTTGTCAAAAGTCATGAGCGAGCATTCGGCGCGGCGGGGCGAAGTTATCCACACACGCTGAACGTTTTATCTGAATATCTACGATCGCAATAAAACTGTCAAAGGATATATTCTTGATATGACAGATGCGATATCTCCATTAGCCAGCGCACCGTCGTCACGGCGCAAACGACGCAAAAAAAAAAAATTACAAAAACAAATGAACGAATCACGAATTTAAAAGTGGAATGTCAGTGGTGAGCAGGGTTGCCAATTATTATATATTATTCTGCCCGGATACCTGTAGTTTATTTCTTACATGTATAAGTTATTGTTAGTTTTTTTTTAATTCATTGTGAATGTTGATGTTGTCCCGAAGAAAAGTGGAGTTATTTTAATTTTTTTTTTATGATTGTTTATGAGGTTGAAATTCAACATCATAATATAAACTAAAAAAAAATGCAATATCCTAATTCCTTACAGGTCAAATAAAAGTGAATCTTTCAAAGAAGAATCGGTCAATAAAATTTTAACGGAGCGTCGAACGTGCAGAAAAGCTAAAGGCGAGAAAGGCAAAAATTTAAAATCTGGCAAGGCTCAACGCAGCGTCGGGTGATCAGCGCCTGGCGCGTTCATAAATTAAAAGCCGTCATATTTGTTTTTCAAAGGGCAAATAAAATTCCGATTGACGGAGCGTAAGTTTGCGCGGAACGTAATCAACAGTTTCATTCGGCGATTCCGCTGCCTTGATTCCGAGTCGAGTCGAACGTCCCGCGAGTCGGCTCTCGATTTGAATATCTTTGGCCCGGGGATCCGTTGACGCTGATTAGATTCAACGTGTTGATGGTTTATATTGAATCAATCTTTTTATGTTCTTTTATGCGAATGATGTGATGTAATACGATCCGCTAGTTTGTCGGCGTTGTTGGGGAGTTTTGGCGATAGGTTTATTGAACGATAGGCAGCTTGTTGGATGAACAATTTTTTCATACTGAGCAAAAATTTGTTGACTGGTATTGAAATCATAGAAGATTCATTATTTGTTTTAATATTGTTTTAGACAAACATTTATATATTCTATTGTTGTGTCTTTAATTTACAGCGTTTAAACATACAAAAAGAAATAAAGGTCCCGTGCGTGTGACAGCTCATAAAGCAAGTAGTAGACAGCATGAAGAGTTGATGATGAAAAAAAAAAGCTTCCATTCAGTGAAGAGCCTCTTAAAAATAATCTGAAAGCCGTAACGAGGGGTCAATAGGTTATTTAGTAGGTATAATAATTAGTGTAAGCGTTAAGCTAATCGACTGGTACTTGACAAGGGTCGGGTCACGCACACAGCGAACGGTTTAGACTATTATTCGGACAGGCGCGATCCGTCGCCTCTCAGCCCTTTGACGAGGTCCCATTAACATTCGAGTGGCTTGTTGATCTTTCCACTGCTGGCTCGTCTTCGTGTTTTGACCGTTAACAATTTTTGTAAATTCATTTGTATCGAGGCTGCTTCAATTTCATTAAGCATAAGCTCATCGTGGCTTGAAAACGGATATTGTTTACTAATATTTTCTAGCAGAATATGGAACCTTTTTGACCGAATTATTTTTATATCAGTCTTTTTCTCGTATTAGGCTAATAGCAGCAACAGTTTGACGTCGAAGCACAATATTTAATATAAACAATTACACGTCGTTTAAGAATACAGTAATTACTGCAACTATGAATTCAATTTCAACCAATGCAACAATTTCAACTCTGTCATCACAAAGTGTGTTGATATTAAGTAAACAACTGGAGTGAACGTTGGCTAAACGAAATGATATATCAATAGCTCGCTCACCTTCAGCATCAACATTGTGTTTCAAATTGAATTTTTCCTTCGAGTTTCCCTCTGATTCCCGAGATCAAGACGGATCGTTACTTTTATAGAGAACTTCGTTGATATAAACTTTATGATTTCAGCTAACAATTTGGTTCTAGGCAAAACTGAGCGGTAATAAATATTTGGTGTAAATACACTGTTGCGTGATGCTACAAACATTATTTGAAAATTGTTTATTTGTAGCGATATAAAGAGAAATTGATAATTAAAAATTGTACTTAAATTAAATGATTCTAACTAACTGTTAAAATGATATTTATGAGATATTAAGGAGTT
Organism: Zerene cesonia; assembly: GCF_012273895.1. NCBI lineage: Eukaryota > Metazoa > Arthropoda > Insecta > Lepidoptera > Pieridae > Zerene > Zerene cesonia. The sequence continues at coordinate 7,716,886 of NC_052119.1, forward strand.
AGGTGTGGTACGCTAACCAAAACAAACCCTAGATTATTGAGACCCATAATTAAATATAGATTTTCATGGCGAAGCAATTTTGCTTTGCTTCGTGTAAGATTTATTGCAGACTAGGTACGAAAATTATATCGAACACCGGATCGCATTTAATAAATATTTATGTCATTGTCGAGTTTAAAACATTGCGACAATATTTCAATTTGACAATATCGGAGACCATTGAAATATAATTAACTGTGTAATGCGAGGTGGAAGCAGCTTTGCTTATTGTGAAATTGTATGATAAGACTTTGAATTGTTTTAAATATCTCCGTATTCTGAAAGAGTCGTTACTGAAACGGAAACATTGTTTATGCATTTATTAAAATACATGGTGAATAAGTTTTTTATTCGCAACAAAGTTCACCTATGTATCTGGTTCTACTCTAGATTCTAAAATACGATCAAATGACAACGGTTTCCTATTTAAAATAAAAAAAAAATCCCACGAATCAGTTGTAAGTCCGCGGAGTGATCGAGGAAGAAAACTAAAATAAAATACAAACAGTGCAATTGAAGATCTCCTTCGTTTTGGGAACGCCGTTAAAATAGGAAGTATAATCGTATGTATTTCAACTTATTTAACTAGCTATCATTATGGAGTTAATTGCATATTGTATCAATGAGGGAAAAAAGAAAAAATCACCGATAACAAGAACACCTAGTAAAGAATATTGTAAATTCACATTAAATATCTTTTGTCTTAAATATGAATGTGCGTGAAACATCTCTATAGCGGCTTGTTATGAGCGGAATTTGATAAATTACTTTGCAATCATTTGATTAAAATTATTATTGCCGAGTACCTTTTAAATTAATCAAATTGGTGGAGATCGGACGTCAGCGATATGATTGAAATTTTAATATTTAATTAGCGAATTACCTGCTATCTGAATAATTAGCCATTGATTGGCAGTGGGAGCGATTGGATGACGTTTGTATTTATTCGTTTAGTATGTACGGATATTTAATGACGCGAAAATTGTTTAAGCCTTTGAACAATTTCATAATGCGCTTCTATTATTATTTGCGAAAGTTACGATGGATGTACGTTTGTACGGTACTCAATCGAACTAGAACCGTTAAACAGATCGAGATGAAATATGGCACAGATGAAAGGCTATCGCTTCTGAAAGCACATAAGCCCAATAACTTATTTTTTTCCAAATGCAATTATAAGCATTGTAAGCTAATCACTATTACTTAAATAATATTTGGTGATAAAACGTAGCTTTTATCATTGACATTGCCGTATTGTGAAAATCGTTTGGCAAATTCATTGCTGTTTTATCAAAGTTTAATCTTTTCATATATTTTTTTTCTTATTATTTACGCATATTTATTAAGTATTGCTTTAAAACTATAAAATGCAATTAAATAACAAAGTAGCTGTGTATATGTTGCTTAGGTACGTGATACGTTTTAACGTTAAATTTACTCTGCACATAAACTTTCTTATCTTTAATTACTCCTGTTTAAGATAAGCGACTCATAAAATTATGCAAATTGTAAATTTAAAGCCATTATCGCATCGCATTGTGAATAAATTTCGTTCTGTTTTGATTTTGAGAGCGCTTATTGAATTCAATGGTTATGAAGTAAATGTAATGCCAAAAAGGTAAGCTATTGTATTTCATCGTGATTAACATTAATATTATATTAGCCGAGCAAAATTCTTAAATTATAGTTGAACCTCTTTTTAATAAACGATTAATGATTATTCGTCTAAAGAAGATTTTGCTATAGAAAATAGGAATGAATGTGTTTTTGTCTTCACTATGTATTGATTCAATATATTCCTTTTGATTTGGATATAATTATACGAAATATAACACACACACAAAAATTGTGGGGCAAATAGTCTTTATCTGACAAAAAATAAGCTTTACTATATAACCGTTTTTATTTCTTAAAACACAAACGTTACGCGCTGCCAATGGATGGGGTCGATTTTCATATAATTCATTTTAAAATCGCATAGCCGGTGAAAATTCCTGTGCGCAAACCACAAAGGCAAAATTGTCGGAACGTCCCTAACGCCACTGACAATGGGTTTCGTAGGCGCATCAACTATGCAGCCGTAACGGATACACGTTGGCGGGGAATACAACCTTCTAGAAGTATTCTCGATTTCTTCTCCTTTTTTTCTATGTGGAACTATTAGTATAGATATACCTGTGACGTTCCCACTGTTATGCATATTTCCCTCGGTTACGGCATCACGAAAGATAAAGAAATGTACTTGAAAATTAAAAAAATAAAAAACTCAACGGCTAATAAACGGTTTAACAGTTCTCGCAACGGCAGGATAACATCGTCACCAATTTTTTATTTTAACATTGACGCATCCAGAAAAATTAAGCAGCGATGTTATATCATATTGCGGAAGGTCGGAAATTTCCAAAGAATTCATGCATAGGCTAACAAAGTGTATGTTTTTTTTTTACCTTTTTTCTCAAATATACACAGGTACGATAAAAAAATATGATTATTTTTCAACCACACAATAAAACACGTGCAAGAAACGATGGTCCCGTGCTAGATATAATATAGCTCTGTATTACGGGTACCGATACCTGAATAGGTTCCTCTAAAGTTGAAAAAAAAAAACACATTTTTATATTTTTTATGCCGTTCCCTTCCAAAGACACATTTTCCTCCCTTTTTTAAGTGTAATCATATTTCAATTATACATTAGCAATGTTTTGATCAAGGTTATAGCTTTTATAGCTTTTCTTAGCTTAAAAGTAAACATTCCTCTTGTATAATAAGATAAACTTCGCATAAATTTCCAAACCTCATTTTCTACCATAGCTCGGACTATATCAATATACACTTGTGTGCTTGGAACAGAGCGATTTAACGACGTTAGGTACAATGTAGCAGAGTGTAAAGTAAATTGGTATCTCTAGTAGGACGCGGGGCGGTCTTGTTAAATGTAACTTTTATGTCCATGATTGGATTTATTTGAACTGGTTTGGCGGACCATTTTAGGAGTTTGCTGTGTAGTTGCGAGTATAAATAGATCTACGAGTGATGACATAACACATGTAAATATGGAATGTTGAATGTTTTAAACAAATTATATTGTTCCTTTGGTAAATGGTTAAGATTGTCTTCATAAATTTTATAGATGTATAATGTAGATTAAGCGGTATAGCTGAATTTTGTAATTTTTTTTATTGAAATGCTAGCTTCCTCATAAATCTGGAAGGTTCTCGACATGTTCATGGGCATGTTTTCGATTACTGAGGTACGAGAAAAGTGCATCAAATCATCACAAAATAAACTTAATATAATCAGTATAAATACGTATTAGGATGTTCACTTATTGTAATTTTATTTTAACCGTACATGTAGTCTAGTTTCAAGTATAATTCATATACGTCCAAAACTCTACGACCCTTGTCAGAATGTACGAAATTAAAATTAAAAGATGAATTGGGACATTACAGTTGGTAGGTAAGGTAAGTACCTGCCACGTAAGTACGTACATAATATAAGCATTTTCAACTAATCCCGTTGAAATGGCGCAATTGTTCGCGCAGTTGGACCATACCATTCGCGGTCTCCTTTTATTGTGCTTAGGGCTACCATACGTTAGGATTTCAGGCGTTATGAGAGCCTGGGCTCTGTTGGGTTTTTGATTAAAGTTGAATTGTAGCGCTATTCGTATGTGTCACGCGTAAATCTTGCTAATTCTAATAAACGCCCTTGGGATTGTCTCGCGGAGGCTTTTGTTCGTCGTCGTACATTTTAATCATTGCAGATTTGGATGTTATTTGAAAAGAAAACGCGTTATTGTCGCATCACTTTTTGTATATTTTAATTTTATATTATTTTAATGTTCTCGCATTATGTACGTCGATAATTGTGCAGTAAATCCAATCAATGCTTTGACACAGAATTCAATGCAATGTTTTTGATCACGAAGTTTTGTTTGCCCATTTAAAATAGCCAATGTCTGACCCTATTACAATTTGATACTTTGTTAATGAGCTAGCGAGTAAGTTAGTATCGTTAAGCTTTACATAGTGGCTGCTACAACCGTTAGCTATTTGAGGAGAGCTTAGTTGCCAATTGTCAAGTATATAGCCAATATAAAATGAGTACGTACCTAGCTGGTAATTTATGACTTTGTAAATTACAACTGCTGACTGTTTAGAAATTATGATCGTATGTGTTATATTACATTTCATAGGAGGTCGATTTTATTGCGCAATTACATGTTTGCTTTTTTATCGTAATTAATGTTTCTTTAGTGTAAATTATTATGAATTCCATATGGAATGTAGAATAGATTACTCTTTGCCTCTAATAACGGGTCTATATTTTTTGGATTTTTAGTAAAGACAACTCCATTTACATTAATATTATATATTTGTAAACAACTCTAAAATAATTTTAACTCCATCTGCAGCACCATTAAAAGCGGTCGTTGCCAAAAGAAATTCGAAAGCAATTTAATTTAAAAACTGATTTCGACATCCCCCAAAATATAAATTAAAAACACGTATAAAATATCTCGTCCGATATAAATTTAAAAATTGACGTTGCCACGATGGCGAGCACTTTGTAGTTTTCAATTAGGTTGATAGCTGTGAGAGGCGAGTTGTCTATTGTAGTTTAATTTAATAACTCTGAGTGGATTTCTTACTGGCGACAGTGGCACTGGCAGTGGCTATCGGTCGTGACGGGTGTAGCAAGCTTCGAGTTAATATTTTAGTCCTCTTTGTTCTGTAGTCAGATGTCGAATGGGCAAGTTTTTGGCGAGGTTTTACAGGGGTATTTTAAGTAATAATAGTTTGTAAGTAGTCTCGAGTTACAACAGAAGTTGCAGCGAATTTGATGTGACAGTTATTGAACGACCTAGGCTGCTTCAAGTCTTATACTAAATGTTCGTTGAAGCGACGTTCTGCCCTAAGCGATCTTGGAAAAAAAATCTGCTTTATTTTTGCATCTTTGACTTTCGGTGTTGCAATCACAAATGTGGTATATAAAATAGTTTTAAAAATTTATTATACGCGCATGCAACGTTATGAGTAATAATTGAATAGATGCGGTTGGAAAGCTTTGTTTTACTGAATTGCATTTGTTTAATTTTTCGTTTATCTACATTATATAAATTATGTTTTAGTATTCTTATCATTAATTAAAAAGTATTGCATGGCCGATACTAACTTTAAAAAGGTTCATTAGATATTCGTTATTTTACAAGAAGGAATTACTTTTGTCACCAATAATTAAATATTAATTAATTTCTTCGGTAACACGACACTTGACCTTCTCACAAAAACATTATCCGGATAAAGTTATCAGGGGAAATCACGTGATATGCCCATTAATATTAATTATTTCCCCACCAATGGTCGCGCCCGTCGTTTGTGACCAATTAACTAGCATTTTTTTAACAGAGGTATCGTGTTCAATCGATTTGATTCCAATGTCTCCTGCCGTTACTTTAAAGTACATTTTTCATTAAAATTAATGACACGGGTGGCTGTCACAGTTCGCATGGGGACTCATCAATTTACATACTACCGGATCGGGTACACTGCGTGATATCGACAGCACAATGTTTTTCGGATATACACGTATCAAATTATATTGCAGATAAATATAATTTGATACCCGATATGTGTATGATTGATTGATAAAATTTAAGTAATAATTATCTTCGAGTTGGGGATTTTTTAGCTTT
>NC_052119.1:7723625-7727650 GCF_012273895.1 Zerene cesonia
GGATTTTCATTTTCGATAATAAGCTAATTGTACTAATAGATATATAATGCATATTTTGAATAAAGCGCTACTTAACTCTTTAATACTACGGGGGATTATATTGTAAAAGTTTAAACCGTGAATGAATTAAATTAAATATAATGAAAATTTTTCTGTAGACAATCGAAAAATTCGTATATTTATTACAGCTTTGTGTGACCGGATTCACTCTGAAGCTACCAAAACAATATAATCATTACTCAATTAGCAAGAGAAAAATCGAAGCAGTTATTAAAAACAAAACACGTGCATACACCAGCTTCTAACACTTGAGTTCTATGAATGGACACGAGATATGCTTGGGTGCTTATGTTAAATTAAATTTTCTCTTTGTAATGAGGAAAATTGCTAGAATCGCTACCTACAATCACTCCATTAATAATTTTGTATATTACAAATTAAACACCATAAGCTCAACAGCGTCATTACACGTGTCAAAATATCTCCACGCAAATTTCGCAAACCACGAAAACGTTTGCAAAAGTCACTCAAGAAGCTTCAAAAAATTCAATTAGGGACACTTTGAGCACAAATTGACATTGTGATGCTAATTTTGTAGGCGCGTAATTTAAACCAGTCATCAAGGAGTGTATAAGGTAATTTAAGTGAGCGTCGGCTTTGATGTTGTCGAGAGCATTTACGTTGTGTTATATTTCAATCTCGTCTTCCGACTGATACACCTATTCGACGAGTTTTATTTAATTTTCTAAGAATATTCATTTAAATAGACCGCGGTGCGGTTTACATCCTGTGATTTATTCGATTGGACTCGATAATTAGAAAAATAACTTGGTGATATCCTATTAGACCGATTCGAAAAGACAGTAATATGATACTTGTGTAAGGAAGTGGTATTATTAAGAGGATACTGTTTTAATTTATAGATCAACTCGCCGCCCACATTGACTATGAATAACAATATTTCTTAAACTTATTTTGTAAAAATCTGTGCAATATATACTTATCTATACTAATATTATTAATCGGAAGAGTTTGGTTGTTTGTTTGAACGGTTGTTGAACGCACTAATCTCAGGAACTACTGGTCCAATTTAAAAAATTCTTTCAGTGCTAGATAGTCCAATTATTGAGGAAGGCTTTAGGCTGTATAACATCAGGTACTACGTGGGTAAAACCGCGGGGCACAGCTAGTGAAATAGTAAAGACACAAACTTACAAATTTTCAAAACTGTAATATTAGCAGATAATATAATATAAGCAAATGGTAATCAACATAGAAACGCAAATAGGCTGATTATAATTACATGGAATTATTCAATTATATTCTAGTTTTGATAATGATGAGCAAGATTAAACAGCTAAGCCATACCCGTGATTAGTAACATGCGAATTGATACGACTCACATATATACTACCAATAATACAATCTACATCTATCCACTACGCATAGATTCTTGAACACAAAAGTACTAGCCTGCAAAATCTAAAACAAAACAAACACAGGCCCGGGCGGCTTCTAATCTTGCAGTACAAACATAGCACACGTTAATAACACAAGATATCCCATTATCCCGTTTTCGTGTAACTCATATCTATTTCCTTGTTCGCACTCCCGCAGAAGTTATTCCACTCACGTCCCCGATATTCAACCTTGCATGATATCAGTAAATTAGAGGCGAGCCGCGGATAAACCTATGTAGTATGCACCCAACACACGGAATACATAAATTTATTAAATAAATAAAATATCGCGGCCCCAGTGAATGCTGTGTGCGGAGTTTTAAACGTTATGGTCTATGAACGTGATGTCGGCGGGACGCTGTTTTAAGATGAAGCGCGTCAGGGCCTACATATATAATTTAATCCTTATAATTTAGCATCACTCAAAATTTTTTGATCAAAATCTTTTAAAGCATATCAAATTATGATAAGTCTTAGATTATATCTAAAAATGTATATGTTTTATTATTTTTTGCATAGACGATGGAGGTCGAGATTTAAAACTACCTTCTATTAACTTAAATTTCCTCCATTCCTTCGTGATTGAAGACATATTTAATAAAAATTTCTAACGACATATCGTTCGGCTGTGTTGATTCCAAACGACTCTACTTGACGCAGTAATGAAAACTCGATGACACTCTGATCAGATCATTGACACAACATAAACATTTATTGGCAATAAAATTCGAAAGATAAATACATTAAATCTATTATTAAATCATTGATTTTCACGTTCATTTATTTACGACTATTCTCATCTCGATTAGTTTGTTAAATTAGTGTATTGTATAACGAAGGGTATTCAATGATTTCACGACGAGGATTTATTTTCGAATATAAGATAAAGCCATTATCCTTGAACATAAAGTTTCTGTGATGAAAATGTATTTCATTTAATTCATTTAAACTTATCGAATCTGGGTAGATATCAAGGATGCTTCTGTTTTATAATTAAGGAAGTCTATAAATATATAAGCTTTTTGTAGGTTTTCGTGTGTTTTTGTTGCTAATTGAAAAAAAAAAAAAGTCAAAAAGTCGAAAAATCCTTCCTTATATTTATTTCGTACTCATAAGCAGATTATATTAGTTCTGTCCCACTTTAACCGGGGATAGTAACGAAATCAAAATATTTTCTCTTCTGCTACCTAATTGAAGTTATTTCTAAATCTACTTTTATTTAGGAAACACATCTTAAAAACCTCGATACTCTGCCATAATCTATAGAAAAAACATAACATAGCAAACAAATAATTCTCATTAATACGAACATATATTCAACATCCACTCATAAACTGTACCTTCCCCAACATAACATACTAATTAAAAACGTACATTGCAATAAACATATCTTAATAATGATCCATATTGGTTTCGCATAACGAGCGCCGTGTAGCCGTCCTTTATTGTGATCGTAAAATTAATAAATGAATTAATGGCGACGTCGCATACGTTCGTGATTTAAGTGTGCGCTTGGACATCAACATGCGAGGGTGGTCGTTTGTATATCAACGGGGATGACTGAGACCGGCTTACATGAAGATATTGAGTTATAAACATGTGATTTATAAATATATTGATTATTATTAGACATCACATAATCGCGCATAGGCATGTTGATTTGAAATTATGCAACGATTATTATGTAAAGCGACAAGTCCCTTTAGTTATCCTCCAATTATAAATACTGAAAAGCCTCTGGCAGCTTCAAGCCTCATAAAAAAAGAAAGTAAATTCAGAGAGAAACAATCAAAAGGCTTATGACATTGTTTTACTCACAGAATAGATATAAGAGGTAGGAAGAGCGTTGTGGTCGGTTTATGCGTTCATATATGAAAACACTTATATGATAACCCACTTACAAATAGATAGGTACCATTTTGTACTAGGTGAGCGATCGTGCAATACAGTACGTTCGATACGATCAACGTACGATTCAATCGCGAGTGCCAAGTACAAAGGAGTTAAATATTGTGGGAAAATACTCCGTCACGTCATATTCTACAATAAATAAATTACTATTTCATTTCTAACCTTTTTTTATGTTTAACTCGTTATCTATTTTATTTATGTACATAAATAAATTCGCATATTCCAATAAAAAATCTGAATTATATGATTTAATATTTGTAATAAAGTGCTTAACATTAATTAACCCAAATTACATAAAAAACAAAATATACATATCTACTGGTTGAATCTATAAATGAAACAGAACAATAACTTCGAAACTATCTTACACTACGAACTAATGTTATCAACGAATGGACCCACAGAGAGCATTTAGAATGTCAGTGTAAATCAGGCGACTAAATATTATTATGCGCTCTAATGAAATCAACAAATGCACAACAGTCGAGAAACTGTATCGATTTGTGCGTGGGCGCACGTTAAATACAGGTGGTCTTATACACGCAACTATAACTATTTAACGACCCTTCTTACGGTTTATATATTATTCCGGTATTACTTGTCTTGAACTTTTTACATGAGTGCGACTCAATAACAAAGTTTATATGATGATTT
>NC_052119.1:7728650-7743614 GCF_012273895.1 Zerene cesonia
TTTTGTCTTTTTTTTGTTAATTGTTGTGTGTGTGTTTGATTGTGAATAAATGTATGTCTATGTCTATGTCTATGTCTAGATACTCATTCAGTCATTAATTGATATCTATAAGATTTATCTTTTCAGGTGAGCAAAATATAAGGATCATATCGCATTCCTGGGCATAACAAAATATGATATGCTCTATATTCTGTGTCTGCGTACTCGTAATTGTATAAGTAGTATGAGGAAGTTTTTAATTTCAAACTAAAATTTTGTATATGAGCTTAAAACATAGCCGAACTGTAAGTAATTGTATAAATAAATGCTTAATTGGGAAACACAAATTATCAATGGAATTTGCGATTTCATCTTCATATATGATCTGAAGCTTTTTAATAACAATCACACTCATCGGAGCGGATCTAGCGCGAAGCGGCTTCCATCTACCTCACACTGCGCACCAGAATTATATTTCCAATTATGGGACAATAAAGTTGGTGCGGCCACAATTATGTCAAACGTGCATTGACCCCCGGCCCCCGACCCAGATCCCGCGATGGATGGATTTAAATTCAATTACGATGTACGAATGCGATGTTGTGGAGACATTCACGCAGAGATTATACTGAATGCTCCAAAAATTTATCAGTCAATTGATATAATGAATTAGTTGTGTTTGCGATCGTTGGAGGAATATCGGGAAGATTGGCGCGTTATTTAACTGAACGATAGTTTACATATAAAATATTTAATTTACAATGAATATTAACACAGTAATAATCCACACAGTTGTTCAACAAAGACGTTTAGACAGATCAATCGTTTCGGTTTTCATGTCATTTTTGTTATTATTTACCAAAATAATATTATTTACTAAGATTTGATGTGACAACTGCAACATTTTTCGGCCTTTACCATGTGATAAATAGTGTTGCACGATCTTATGTTGTCTCTTAATAGCGTGGTGTTTAAATTAGTTTCTAATGGAAGGCTATTTTCTAATTACTTATTTATCATTGAAATATACATACTCTAATTTAACTTTCAAAATCGTAACATGTAACAATAAAAATAAACTAAAAAATAAACTTATATAAACAATTCCATAGTTCAGTTAACCAACCATAAAAAAAGCTAAAAAATCCCCAACTCGAAGATAATTATTACTTAAATTTTATCAATCAATCATACACATATCGGGTATCAAATTATATTTATCTGCAATATAATTTGATACGTGTATATCCGAAAAACATTGTGCTGTCGATATCACGCAGTGTACCGGATCCGGTAGTATGTAAATTGATGAGTCCCCATGCGAACTGTGACAGCCACCCGTTTGTCATTAATTTTAATGAAAAATGTACTTTAAAGTAACGGCAGGAGACATTGGAATCAAATCGATTGAACACGATACCTCTGTTAAAACAATGCTAGATGTTAATTGATCACAAACGACGGGCGCGACCATTGTTGGGGAAATAATTAATATTAATGGGCATATCACGTGATTTCCCCTGATAACTTTATCCGGATAATGTTTTTGTGAGAAGGTCAAGTGTCGTGTTACCGAAGAAATTAATTAATATTTAATTATTGGTGACAAAAGTAATTTCCTTCTTGTAAAATAACGAATATCTAATGAACCTTTTTAAAGTTAGTATCGGTCATGCAATACTTTTTAATTAATGATAAGAATACTAAAACATAATTTATATAATGTAGATAAACGAAAAATTAAACAAATGCAATTCAGTAAAACAAAGCTTTCCAACCGCATCTATTCAATTATTACTCATAACGTTGCATGCGCGTATAATAAATTTTTAAAACTATTTTATATACCACATTTGTGATTACAACACCAAAAGCCAAAGATGCAAAAATAAAGCTGATTTTTTTTCCAAGATCGCATAGGGCAGAACATCGGTTCAACGAACGTTTAGTATAAGACTTGAAGCAGCCTAGGTCGTTCAATAACTGTCACATCAAATTCGCTGCAACTTCTGTTGTAACTCGAGACTACTTACAAACTATTATTACTTAAAATACCCCCGTAAAACCTCTCCAAAAACTTGCCCGTACGACATCTGACTACAGAACAAAGAGGACTAAAATATTAACTCGAAGCTTGCTACACCCGTCACGACCGATAGCCACTGCCAGTGCCACTGTCGCCAGTAAGAAATCCACTCAGAGTTATTAAATTAAACTACAATAGACAACTCGCCTCTCGCAGCTATCAACCTAATTGAAAACTACAAAGTGCTCGCCATCGTGGCAACGTCAATTTTTAAATTTATATCGGACGAGACATTTTATACATGTTTTAATTTATATTTTGGGGGATGTCGAAATCAGTTTTCAAATTAAATTGCTTTCGAGTTTCTTTTGGCAACGACCGCTTTTAATGGTGCTGCAGATGCAGTTAAAATTATTTAAGAGTTGTTTACAAATATATAATATTAAAGTAAATGGAGTTGTCTTTACTAAAAATCCAAAAAATATAGACCCGTTATTAGAGGCAAAGAGTAATCTATTCTATATTCCATATAGAATTCATAATAATTTACAGTAAAGAAACATTAATTACCATAAAAAAGCAAACATGTAATTGCACAATAAAATTGACCTCCTATGAAATGTAATATCACACATACGATCATAATTTCTAAACAGTCAGCAGTGGTAATTTACAAAGTCATAAATTACCAGCTAGGTACGTACTCATTTTATATTGGCTATATACTTGACAATTGGCAACTAAGCTCTCCTCAAATAGCTAACGGTTGTAGCAGCCACTATGTAAAGCTTAACGATACTAACTTACTCGCTAGCTCATTAACAAAGTATCAAATTGTAATAGGGTCAGACATTGGCTATTTTAAATGGGCAAACAAAACTTCGTGATCAAAAACATTGCATTGAATTCTATGTCAAAGCATTGATTGGATTTGCTGCACAATTATCGGCGTAGATAATGCGAGAACATTAAAATAGAATAAAAGTAAAATATACAAAAAGTGACGCGACAATAACGCGTTTTCTTTTCAAATAACATCCAAATCTGAAATGATTAAAATGTACGACGACGAACAAAAGCCTCCGCGAGACAATCCCAAGGGCGTTTATTAGAATTAGCAAGATTTACGCGTGACACATACGAATAGCGCTACAATTCAACTTTAATCAAAAACCCAACAGAGCCCAGGCTCTCATAACGCCTGAAATCCTAACGTATGGTAGCCCTAAGCACAATAAAAGGAGACCGCGAATGGTATGGTCCAACTGCGCGAACAATTGCGCCATTTCAACGGCATTAGTTGAAAATGCTTATATTATGTACGTACTTACGTGGCAGGTACTTACCTTACCTACCAACTGTAATGTCCCAATTCATCTTTTAATTTTAATTTCGTACATTCTGACAAGGGTCGTAGAGTTTTGGACGTATATGAATTATACTTGAAACTAGACTACATGTACGGTTAAAATAAAATTACAATAAGTGAACATCCTAATACGTATTTATACTGATTATATTAAGTTTATTTTGTGATGATTTGATGCACTTTTCTCGTACCTCAGTAATCGAAAACATGCCCATGAACATGTCGAGAACCTTCCAGATTTATGAGGAAGCTAGCATTTCAATAAAAAAAATTACAAAATTCAGCTATACCGCTTAATCTACATTATACATCTATAAAATTTATGAAGACAATCTTAACCATTTACCAAAGGAACAATATGATTTGTTAAAAACATTCAACATTCCTTATTTATATGTGTTACATCATCACTCGTACATCTATTTAAACCCGCAACTACACAACACACACGCGCACACAGACACAAGTGCACACACAGCAAACTCCTAAAATGGTCCGCCAAACCAGTTCAAATAAATCCAATCATGGACATAAAAGTTACATTTAACAAGACCGCCCCGCGTCCTACTAGAGATACCAATTTACTTTACACTCTGCTACATTGTACCTAACGTCGTTAAATCGCTCTGTTCCAAGCACACAAGTGTATATTGATATAGTCCGAGCTATGGTAGAAAATGAGGTTTGGAAATTTATGCGAAGTCTATCTTATTATATAAGAGGAATGTTTAATTTGAAGTTAAGAAATATAACCTTAATCAAAACATTGTTAATGTATTATTAAAATATGATTACACTTAAAAAAGAGAGGAAAATGTGTCTTTGGAAGGGAACGGCATAAAAAATATAAAAATGTGTTTTTTTTTCAACTTTAGAGGAACCTATTCAGGTATCGGTACCCATAATACAGAGCTATATTATATCTAGCACGGGACCATCGTTTCTTGCACGTGTTTTATTGTATGGTTGAAAGATAATCATATTTTTTATCGTACTATATATTTGAATATAAAGGTCAAAAAAACATAAACTTTGTTAGCCTATGCCGGAATTCTTTGGAAATTTCCGACCTTCCGCAATATGATATAACATCGCTGCTTAATTTTTCTGGATGCGTCAATGTTAAAATAAAAAATTGGTGACGATGTTATCCTGCCGTTGCGAGAACTGTTAAACCGTTTATTAGCCGTTAAGTTTTTTTAATTTTTTAGTACATTTCTTTCGTGATGCCGTAACCAAGGAAAACATACTTTTTCTTTTTTTTTTAGTCATAGCGGGCAACTGAGCTGGTGGTTCGCCTGATGGTAAGCGAGCACCACCGCCCATGAACATTCGCAAAGGTAGGGCCTCTGCGAATGCGGTGCCCGCTTTTTTGAAGTAAGGGAAAAGGAATGGATTAACGATTGGAAAGAAGGAATGGACTGGGACGGGGGAAAAGGAAACGGGCCTAGGAGTGGGAAAGTCACAGGTATATCTATACTATAGTTCCACATAGAAAAAAGGAGAAGAAGTCGAGAATACTTCTAGAAGGTTCTATTCCCCGCCAACGTGTATCCGATACGCCTGCATAGTTGATGCGCCTACGAAACCCATTGTCGGTGGCGTTAGGGACGTTCCGACAATTTCGCCTTTGTGGTTTGCGCACAGGAATTTTCACCGGCTATGCGATTTTAAAATGAACTATATGAAAATCGACCCCAATCCATTGGCAGCGCGTAACATTTGTGTTTTATGAAATAAAAACGGTTATATTGTAAAGCTTATTTTTTTGTACGACTATTTGCCCCACAATTTTTTGTGTGTGTGTTATATTTCGTATAATTATATCCAATTCAAAAGGAATATATTGAATCAATACATAGTGAAGACAAAAACACATTCATTCCTATTTTCTATAGCAAAATCTTCTTTAGACGAATAATCATTAATCGTTTATTAAAAAGAGGTCCGACTATAATTTAAGAATTTTGCCAGGCTAATATAACATTAATGTTAATCACGATGAAATACAATAGGTTACCTTTTTGGCATTACATTTACTTCATAACCATTGAATTCAATAAGCGCTCTCAAAATCAAAACAGAACGAAATTTATTCACAATGCGATGCGATAATGGCTTTAAATTTACAATTTGCATAATTTTATGAGTCGCTTATCTTAAACAGGAGTAATTAAAGATAAGAAAGTTTATGTGCAGTGTAAATTTAACGTTAAAACGTATCACGTACCTAAGCAACATATACACAGCTACTTTGTTATTTAATTGCATTTTATAGTTTTAAAGCAATGCTTAATAAATATGCGTAAATAATAAGAATAAAAAAAAACGAAAAGATTAAACTTTGATAAAACAGCATTGAATTTGCCAAAAGATTTTCACAATACTGCAAAATCAATGATAAAAGCTACGTTTTAACACCAAATATTATTTAAGTAATAGTGATTAGCTTACAATGAGCACACGGCTTTAATCGAGTTGTATTAAAAAAAAAGTTAATGGGCATAAGCCCAGGTGCTTTCAGAAGCGAAAGCCTCTCATCTGTGCCATATTTCATCTCGATCTGTTTAACGGTTCTAGTTCGATTGAGTACCGTACAAACGTACATCCATCGTAACTTTCGTAAATAATAATAGAAGCGCATTATGAAATTGTTCAAATGCTTAAACAATTTTCGCGTCATTAAATATCCGTACATACTAAACGAATAAATACAAACGTCATCCAATCGCTCCCACTGCCAATCAATGGCTAATTATTCAGATAGCAGGTAATTCGCTAATTAAATATTAAAATTTCAATCATATCGCTGACGTCCGATCTCCACCAATTTGATTAATTTAAAAGGTACTCGGCAATAATAATTTTAATCAAATGATTGCAAAGTAATTTATCAAATTCCGCTCATAACAAGCCGCTATAGAGATGTTTCACGCACATTTATATTTAAGACACAAGATATTTAATGTAAATTACAATATGCTTTACTATGTGTTTTCTTGTAATCGGTGATTTTTTTCTTCTTTCCCTTATTGATACAATATGCAATTAACTCCATAATGATAGCTAATTAAATGAGTTGAAATACATACGATTATGCTTCCTATTTTAACGGCGTTCCCAAAACGAAGGAGATCTTCAATTGCACTGTTTGTATTTTATTTTAGTTTTCTTCCTCGATCACTCCGCGGACTTATAACTGATTCGTGGGATTTTTTATTTTAAATAGGAAACCGTTGTTATTTGATCGTATTTTAGAATCTAGAGTAGAACCAGATACATAGGTGAACTTTATTGAAAATAAAAAACTTATTCACAATGTATTTTAATAAATGCATAAACAATGTTTCCGTTTCAGTAACGACTCTTTCAGAATACGGAGATATTTAAAACAATTCAAAGTCTTATCATACAATTTCACAATAAGCAAAGCTGCTTCCACCGCGCATTACACAGTTAATTATATTTCAATGGTCTCCGATATTGTCAAATTGAAATATTGTCGCAATGTTTTAAACTCGACAATGACATAAATATTTATTAAATGCGATCCGGTGTTCGATATAATTTTCGTACCTAGTCTGCAATAAATCTTAAACAAACCAAAGCAAAATAGCTTCGCCATGAAAATCTATATTTAATTATGGGTCTCAATAATCTAGGGTTTGTTTTGGTTAGCGTACCACACCTAACTCCTTAATATCTCATAAATATCATTTTAACAGTTAGTTAGAATAATATAGTTAATTATGAATTGTTCATTTAAATTATGTACAATTTTCAATTTCTCTTTATATCGCTACAAATAAATAATTTTCAAATGACGTTTGTAGCATAACGCAACAGTGTATTTACACCAAATATTTATTACCGCTCAGTTTTGCCTCGAACCAAATTGTTAGCTGAAATCATAAAGTTTATATCAACGAAGTTCTCTATAAAAGTAACGATCCGTCTTGATCTCGGGAATCAGAGGGAAACTCGAAGGAAAAATTCAATTTGAAACACAATGTTGATGCTGAAGGTGAGCGAGCTATTGATATATCATTTCGTTTAGCCAACGTTCACTCCAATTGTTTACTTAATATCAACACACTTTGTGATGACAGAGTTGAAATTGTTGCATTGGTTGAAATTGAATTCATAGTTGCAGTAATTACTGTATTCTTAAACGACGTGTAATTGTTTATATTAAATATTGTGCTTCGACGTCAAACTGTTGCTGCTATTAGCCTAATACGAGAAAAAGACTGATATAAAAATAATTCGGTCAAAAAGGTTCCATGTTCTGCTAGAAAATATTAGTAAATAATATCCGTTTTCAAGCCACGATGAGCTTATGCTTAATGAAATTGAAGCAGCCTCGATACAAATGAATTAACAAAAAAAATGTTAACGGTCAAAACATGAAGACGAGCCAGCAGTGGAAAGATCAACAAGCCACTCGAATGTTAATGGGACCTCGTCAAAGGGCTGAGAGGCGACGGATCGCGCCTGTCCGAATAATAGTCTAAACCGTTCGCTGTGTTCGTGACCCGACCCTTGTCAAGTACCAGTCGATTAGCTTAACGCTTACACTAATTATTATACCTACTAAATAACCTATTGACCCCTCGTTACGGCTTTCAGATTATTTTTAAGAGGCTCTTCACTGAATGGAAGCTTTTTTTTTTCATCATCAACTCTTCATGCTGTCTACTACTTGCTTTATGAGCTGTCACACGCACGGGACCTTTATTTATTTTTGTATGTTTAAATGCTGTAAATTGAAGACATACAATAGTATATATCAATGTTTGTCCTAAAACAATATTAAAACTAATAATGAATCTTCTATAACTTCAATACCAGTCAACAAATTATTGCTCAGTATGAAAAAATTGTTCATCCAACAAGCTGCCTATCGTTCAATAAACCTATTGCCAAAACTCCCCAACAACGCCGACGAACTAGCGGATCGTATTACATCACATCATTCGCATAAAAGAACATAAAAAGATTGATTCAATATAAACCATCAACACGTTGAATCTAATCAGCGTCAACGGATCCCCGGGCCAAAGATATTCAAATCGAGAGCCGACTCGCGGGACGTTCGACTCGACTCGGAATCAAGGCAGCGGAATCGCCGAATGAAACTGTTGAATACGTTCCGCGCAAACTTACGCTCCGTCAGTCGGAATTTTATTTGCCCTTTGAAAAACAAATATGACGGCTTTTAATTTATGAACGCGCCAGGCGCTGATCACCCGACGCTGCGTTGAGCCTTGCCAGATTTTAAATTTTTGCCTTTCTCGCCTTTAGCTTTTCTGCACGTTCGACGCTCCGTTAAAATTTTATTGACCGATTCTTCTTTGAAAGATTCACTTTTATTTGACCTGTAAGGAATTAGGATATTGCATTTTTGTTTAGTTTATATTATGATGTTGAATTTCAACCTCATAAACAATCGTTTAAAAAAAAATTAAAATAACTTCACTTTTCTTCGGGACAACATCAACATTCACAATGAATTAAAAAAAAAACTAACAATAACTTATACATGTAAGAAATAAACTACAGGTATCCGGGCAGAATAATATATAATAATTGGTAACCCTGCCCACCACTGACATTCCACTTTTAAATTCGTGTTTCGTTCATTTGTTTTTGTAAATTTTTTTTGCGTCGTTTGCGCCGTGACGACGGTGCGCTGGCTAATGGAGATATCGCATCTGTCATATCAAGAATATATCCTTTGACAGTTTTATTGCGATCGTAGATATTCAGATAAAACGTTCAGCGTGTGTGGATAAGTTCGCCCCGCCGCGCCGAATGCTCGCTCATGACTTTTGACAACGCGAAACTTCTAAGCTCGAGGAATTAATATACAATAGCATCAAATGCACGAAGTTGCAGTGCTACTTAATTGACGAACTTCTTGTTCAAACGGTTAAAAATTCTTTTACAGAAATAAAAATGTGAAGAAGTAGAACTAACTACCCAGTATCATTTTGGTGCTTTCAAGGAAGGTCAAACGGTCGTGGGCAAGGTTTAGTGGATAATTATCCCATATCCTCTACTTTTTCTTCTAAACGCTACAGTATTTCGTGAAGATTTCAGTGCAATGCTACTTTAACGCAAGTGTCTATTTAACATATAACTTATCAATTCAACCACAGACCGAATGCACAAAGACTTAAAACATAAATCGACTTGACCGAAACCATAACGCTAACTTAATATTAACGCTGAGGGAATCGGAATAAACCACGGCAGCATCTATTAAACTTCCCGAGTTGCCAACTAACTAAAGTTAATTACCTCACAATATTCCCATTACTATAACCGCGACAGACAGACGAGCGTCTAAAAGCTATTAAAAGCTAGTAACCCAGAGCAGCGTAGTATAATAGCAACTCGGCAAAAACTCAACTCACATTCCACTCAAATACACTCGGAGCATTCGTCAGCGCTAAATGTAGGAGCTAAAAATGAAAAACTCTCCCCGGAGACGCGATTAGCGAATGACATTTCTTATTTAGCGCTCTCGATCTTTAATTCTACCGATTTAACAGTCCCACAATGTAAATAATGACATCGGTCGGCGATGGAATCGATTTTTTTTGTAATAATTTTCAGCGTATAGCATTTTAACTAAATATTTAAGCGTAAATAGCTCTATATATTTAATCTGTGTGTAAAAATTGTTAAGCATGGATAAAAATAAACTTTGAGCTTACAATAAATCTGAAGATTAGAATTCAGCAACTTTTTAGACCTTTAATTACGCAAGGAGATTAATAACATAATATTTCATCTAAATTTCGAACAAAAAAGCTGACCATTTACGTTATTATTACAACAAAAAACATTGTTAACGGGATTCGTTTAATGTATTCGTTTAATTCGTTAAACTCATAATAGTCGAACTACTTCTCCCTACGACATTATCGTAACAAGTAAGTAGGTAGATACAACATCACCTTTCTGACTTCGCAAATAAAACCATTGTAATTCACATCACCCCAGAATAGCTGTCTTTAATTATCATTTCTCGAAAGCAACGCTATATTTACTGTTACCATAAAAGAATAGTTGTTTGTCGTCATTACGTACCTATTGCGTTGAGAACGACACTTTTTACATTTAACTATTATAAATGATCGCCTTATGTTAACTCGTATGTTTATTTCATACAAAAAGTTACAATAATGTATGGATGTTGTAATGTATGTAAAAAATATGGATAATATAAGTATATACCGATTCAAGAATCCCTTTACCCATATACATTCGTTATTTTTAATGAAATTTTCTCTCATCAATTTTGAAAATTTTCTTTTATATATATATTTTTTTAAGGTTTTCCGATAATAGTTAAAAAAATATAATATATAAAATTAAATTTAGGACAATTTTAGGTACGTTAACATACGTCAGACATAAATTTAAGATTGAAAGTTATTAAAAAAAGGATACTAATGAAATAAAATCATGTTATTTAATTGCACATTTTTTAGTAGATAATGTATGTGGGTTTATAAAAAAATATGTAAAATATAGGTAACGTAAAGATGATGGTACATTTCGACTAATATTTAATAAGCTTCTTTTCATACAATGTTTGATATCATTTCGTAATAAAATAAAACCCAATCTAAGTCATGTGAAGCGTGTGTTTCATATATCATTTTTTTAAGTTTTATAATTGATTATTCATTATAACAACCTCTATCATACGCATCTTACGCAAAAATTTTAGCTGAAACATTACAATAATATCGCAACAAACGCCAAGCCTTGTATGTGAAATCTTTATACCATGCAATGAATAACGCATCCCCCAAACCTCGATCAATCCGCGACCACCGTTTCAGAGGCCACAAATGAACACAAAAAAGCTTTCGCAATATATACCAGTCCACGCCTTATTGAATCTTTCGTCCATCATCTCTCGTCCTGGGATGTAATTTGTTTGCGGTCCCCATTACGCTGGCCGTTTAAATGTGGATCAGTCATCCGTTGAGCCCAGGGCTACACACCAATGATTTTATACAACGCGACACCGCTTATGAGCTATCCAGTAATCTGTGATGTAGCCTAATAGCCGCTGTAAGATAAATTATACTTGATAGTTGTCAGTCCGTATTGTGTCAGTGTATGGGCATTTATTATTTAGGGGCTATAGTAACATTATTTAGTTTTAGAACAAAAACTATGTGTTATACGTGGCTTTGGTAGATAGGCTTCATAAATGTAACTTGTTTTGTCATCTGCCTACATATGGGCTATGGCTATGGCATATGGCTATAGGCTATACCTACTTACTTAATTTTTCGTGAGAGGCTGGATCGACATTGAATCTTCTTGACAATATTTCTAAATCGATTCCAGATTAATATAATCGTTAATTAAGTACATGAATAAAGAAACAGATTTTTTTTTATGTCACAGTCGGCAACGGAGCAGGTGGGACGCCTGATGGTAAGCGCTACCACCGCCAATAAACATTTAGAGAGGCATAAGGTCCATTGCAGACCTTACGCCTCTACAAATGGATAGCCAACTTTAATTTGGGAAGGAATTAAGAAAGGATTGGCGAGAGAAATAAAGGAAAGGACTGGGAAGGGTAAGGAAAAGGATAAGGGCCTCCGGCTCCAAACGAAACACAGCAGTATGCTATTTCGCGCCGGTTTTCTGTAGGGGTGTGGTACTTCCCCGGTGCGAGCTGGCCCAATTAGTGCCGAAGCATGCTCGACTACCGCATACAATTATTTATATTTTATAGATTAATTAAAGACACTTTAAATTTTTTTTATTAATTTTCAAAAACATCCCCATCTCTTAGGCTACTTTAAAAATAGTTCACACAAAGAGCATGCGAAGTGACCGGTGTTACACTTAATTGCTTTACTTACCGCGGTCGAGCCACAGACTATAATCTCCCATCTTATCTCCGATGATTTTTTTTTTTGCACAACTTGTATATGCTTCTGTAAATTTACTCCTGAGGTTGGTCTGTTGATCGTTTATTTGTATCGTTTTGATCAACGAGAGGAGAGGACAAACAAGTAGCTGAGTAGAAACGTAATTTCCATAAACATGTGCAACATTTTTGCGTATATTCTTTTTAACAATCGATGACTATTGGTACTTTGCTATGACACAAAATGATGATGATATTTCGTTACTTATACTACGATATTGTATGTTGAAACACTTTTCGCAATGTGTGTCGTTTTGGATAGATGTTTGATTTATTTGAATCTATTTATTACCTATTGTATATTTATCGTTTCCTGGTTTCATACCTACCAACTAAACTAAAATTATATCGTTAATATAACTAAACTATATAAAACTATATAAATTAAATGAATAGACATCGCTGTCGCCGTTGAATAAAATCTTATGAAACTTCACCTTCAAGAAATGTCTCACGAATTAATTTACACCCTTTTGGTAATAATTATTATTACTACACTTTTGCCATATCAAAATCAGTACACCTTTGACATAATCATATAGAAACTTTAATGCATTAAAATATTGTAAAAATAACAATATTCATTTGAAATTACATTTTAAAAATAAATAATATTTCCACATATCAATCGTTGCAATTCCACAAAATTATTTCACGAAACGACAGACAGTTTGACGTAACAGAAAAATAAAAGCTGATCTGTTCGAGCATACTTAACATTATAATCATTTGTTAAAAATAAAGCCTCGAGAGCGACTAAATAAAGCCTCTCAAAGCCGACAAAGTCACCCACATCAAATTTTATGAATGAGCCGGCATTTATTGACAAACGCGATCAACGTTTGTTTTATTATTTATTTGCATGCAAATTTCATATTTTTACGCCGCCATGATTTGCCGACGGAATAAAACTAAAAATCCGTTCAAACAGTTTGTGGATTGCAATATTTGCAAATGGCTCAGTTTGGGTTTGGTCACGAAAACCCAGTTTACGTTTTAAATACATCTCCGTGGCTTTGACGATTTCGTCTACGCATTGGTGGACCTTTGTATGCGAAGAGTCCTGATTACTTCGAAACTACAACGCATTCACTTCAACACAACCTTCTCCTAGTTCGTAAATGTATTTGGGTCATTCGATTCTCATTTAGGCTCGTGATACATAAACGTTTTCTCGTCGGGTTATTTGAAACAATCGATGCATATTATGAATACACAAAATTGCGTTTCAAGTGTAATTCAAAGACAGAAATATCATGAGGCGTTGTTAAGATAACATTTGATATCAGTTTTACATATGTCATCAATTCCTTGTGGGAATTTTTAACGCGTTTTCAAAATTTTGTCATGACAATTCGTAATTTATAGTTTAAATCGGAATCGGAGAATCGAATCGGAAGAGTCGGTTACAATACTCAGCACCTTACAATTGGACATTATTTATATCACACCATATTCTTTACCACAAATCAACGGTTCATCACCAGTCTTACCGGTTTCTCATAGCTTTCGTACAGCCAAAAGGAGCCGAAATTCAGCCTCAGCCTTCAAAGAGCGAACATCGATCGGACGGTCGAAAAGGGTACCTGAGTCATCTTATATCAACGTCAACATGATGCTGACAGGCAAGCTAATCAGATAGCACTCGCAGATTCGTTGAAACAAAGACGACACGACAAGGAACATTTCAAACGCTGTATTCAAGTGTTTTAATACATGTATATTTTTTATTATAAAAGTACGTATAATTAATAACTTTTAAAAATATTTCTAGAAGAATCGTCTATGGTTTTATAATCAGGAACATATTTATAATGCAATTTCCTCATATTCAACGACATATTGTACATTAAAATGTTTTATTTTTCTTTAACTGTTATTATTAAATAATTTTAGACACGTTATCAACAACGTCATCGTTTTACAAAGAGGAATTTCATTATTAACAGAACAAACACTAAAAGAATAAAACAACAGGCAAAGACGATTACCGTATCCCATAATAGCCGAGAGCTTTCTAGAACAGAATAATTAAAATTCTGGATTCAGCTTGGCATTTCCAAGAAACGTTAACATTATTATAATTCGGAATTGCGCATTATCATATAAATTAGCGTTTATATTTAGGCAACTTGTAGCTAGCTATCCTCATTAAATTCTTTAGTACTTAAATATAAAGCGAGCTAAGAATACTTAACAGTCTCAAAGTAACTCTCTTCAAAATATATTATTATTTCGCAAGTCTTCGTTGTTAATTAGTATATCATAGAAAGGAATGGTTAAAATAAAAGAATGAAACATAATTATTTGTCGATTTTCAATTTAACAGTGAAAATTTGTACTAAATGTTTATGAGAGTTTCATTATTTAGAAATATTACAATTATAGGTAAAATATTATAATATAACTTTACAGTCTAACAACCCATTTACATTATATGTGTGTGCATTAAATAATAAAATATATTTATTCAAGTAAAGAAGTACTTTTGAATCGTCATAACATAGAATTAATATCTACCACCGGCTCGGAAATTAGTTTCTCCATAGAGGAATCAAGAAGAAACTCTGTAGCAGGTCTTTTAAAATTATGTAAATTTTCCATGGTTCTTACGCAATGCAT
>NC_052119.1:7744614-7753637 GCF_012273895.1 Zerene cesonia
TGACAGATTCGAAATTCAAATGTAATATTTTTTTATAATTAAGTGTAACAGTATTTATGGCCAGACTAAGTAGTATATCGCCACGTGCAATGCACTTTATATTTATATACTTTTCCGATCGAAGTTCTCAAAAATGAAGGTGGTTCTCAATTTGACGGTATTTTTTGGTTTTCTTCCTTGATAACTTCGTAGGGATCCAACAGATCGACGTGTTACGTCCCATTTTAAAATCTGGAGTGGTAAAAAATATTGATATGTATCATTCACCCAATAAACATTTATCATTAGTTTCCCAAAATAAATGTTTCATAATAAAACTAAAGGAGCTTTACCTTTTATAAAACTAAGCACATGCAACGCGTAATACTTCGATAATTTCACATCAGTTCGTATTGCATTAATTCCTAACTAGCAAGAAAACATTTCCCTGCCGTGTCCCATAACAAATTCTTAAAAGAATATCATTTTACAATTCACATAACAGCGTGAAGGAGTTTTCGCGAATTCAACGCGACAAATGGCCTGAACGCTGCAAATGCGAACATTTTGTATTTTATATTTCAATGTTTTCTCCCGATATCTCCTTACGATGCATTTTAAAATATCTACATCGAACGTTGCGAAAATAATTTGCAACAATGTGTTCCCCGACTTATTGTGTAACTCTACTGTTCAATTTGAACTATTGAATTAGTCTTACGCATTGAATGTGGAAAGTTCATATTTAATTTTACAAGAAAAACGCAAAAAAAAACCTTAGGCATTATAGGCTATAATTTAACATCGTCCTTAACTGGAGTTTCAACTGCTTGTAATTATATAAACACTCAAAAACATTAAAATGGCAAACAAAAACAATGGGAGCATTAAATTAAAGACCGTTTTGTATCGATAAATTTCATATAAACGAGAAATACGCAAAAGCGAAAACCTATTATTTCATAAAACATGCAAAATTCAACTCAATCAGAATAAACGACGCACAATCTCCGATCAATGGTAATAAATTATTCTTGGAATTTTACAGCGCTCTGCATTGCTAATTCAGTTAGTGACATAAAATAGCCACTCCACGGGTCTCGGAATAATTGGATAACTGTGCAACTGTTCGATGGCGATTCCCCAGCCATCCGCACTGAAAATATCTTAATATCCGCAGAATATAAAAAGAATGGAGTCAGTCTATTATAAAGGTATATTTTGCGAGTGCATTTTATGTTTTATACTGGTTATAGAACGCGCTTTGAAAACTGTCATTTACTGTACATATATTAAAGTACGTAATATAAAATAGGTATACTCGATCGAATAAAATCGCGATCGAATCTAATCTCGAACTATGGAGTTTCTTAAACGTGAAACCTTGTTTCGTTTGCACGTTTAAAGAGTTTATAATACAGAAATTCAATGATTTCATTTAGATTTCAGTACGCAATATCAGCCTTTCCAAAAGCTATAAAAACGATAACTATCGACATAAGCGTACTAAACGCTTAATGATCGAAATCAATTCCACGCTCGGCGACAACGCTTTTTTTACTTCATTTTCTCAACACAAAAGTTCGGTAGCCAATGATGCGGAGTGCTTGTCCGCTGTCAAGCGCTTGATTGACAGCCGTCCAGAGCCGATTAGATATGCCACGCTATCTTCGCAGCGGTCATGCGCGCTGTTTTGTATGTAAATGCGCATGATGCGGACTATATTATTTGCTACTAAAATATACGATTAATGTGGACGTGTGACCGCTTTATAAATATGTAAAGGATATGCTCAGTGCATGCAAACTCTGTGAACACATCTCATGCAAGTTCCGTCATGTATAGACAATAAATGTGTGAAAACATCTTTTTTGATCAACATCTGATAATATTGCGATGTATTAAGTTTTCGCAGCGTTTTCTTTTGTTATGATTGTTGAAAATGCTACCGAATAAAAAGACCGAAAGCTTCGAAAAAATTAGACCATTTCTGAGCTTCTTCTAAACATGTTAAAACTATTATATTTATTACATAATTTAAATGAACTTAATACCATCCCATCGTATCCACTACACATGTACGATCAAAATTCTTCGCATCAATTATATTAGCTTTAATTAATTATCTAATAATCAACCATAATCAACGCTGTATGTAATTAATCGTCACTCAAAGGGAACGTCAATTATACGTATATTCGCGACAAGTAGTACTTAACAATCTTCCTTAACAAGCCTTTATTTAAGATCAGATATTCACATTTACTACCATTATGAGTGGTACATGGTACTTACATCAAATTTCCATTGAAAAACATCGATTTGCACAATCATATTAATAATTATAATCATACATTTGAGCTTCAACCTTTTTCCAAGATTATTCTTTAGAGAAATGTAATTAATCTTTATTAATCTATTATTAATCTTAATCCTATTTTAATTTAAAACCATAAGTTGTAGGTAGTCTGCCAAATATAACCTTACTGTAAGTATTTTCCTATTGAAAAATGTCTGTGTGAAGTCCCGCGTCCCCTAGTGGGGTATGGGGCAGATAATATTCATCTGTTTCACTGATCGATTTTCTTTATGGACAAGAAGGTGATCAGCTTTCTTTGTCCTGCAAGACTGAGACATTTTTTTTGTGCGTTCCCACCGGGATTCCAACCCAGGACCCCTCAGTTCTTCGCTCTTGCGTTAACCACTAACGTTCTAAGGAGGTGGTCAAAAGAAAGAGGTTGTAAAGTGTCTGAACGGTATAAATTTCGTAAAGATATTGTTAATTTTTACACTCAATACTCTCGAAGCAAAAATGTATACTTACTATATTAAGTGCCACCATAACAATTTTTGGTAAAATTAAATGTCAAATAGACACTAGGAATTATTTAATTATGATATTACAGTATTTCATTAATTATGACAATAGATTAATTACATACAAATACCAAATAGTTTAAATTTGCATAAAATACTGAAATTTTTCGATGACAAAACGAATGTTAAGCATGTACAGCACAGTGTAGTTCCATTATCACTACGAGATTAATGTTTTTGAGAGATAATTTAATGTAGTCCCGTGCTACCACTGAACCACAGTCGTAGAATAAGGCATAAGGCGTCGAATATCCTAGATGTTCATACTAACTTTTGAACCATAAGCTTTAATATTTTCCACGACACTTGACTATTTATACAACATAATTTCAAACAGTGAGCGCTGTTTCAGTGACCAAAGAATCATAACACGAGAGAGAGAATAGTCCATTTGCAATGGTAGATTATAAAATATGCACGATTTAACACCTGATTTACTCCTCTGTTGCATAGTAATTGTACCGGCGGAGATCGCATCGCGCGAAATCACCTTATACCGAGAAATGAAACCCAATAGTCTAAGCTTATTATATTTCTCTCAATACGTTCCCGTTTGTGCGACGTTTATGCGCTATTACAGAAAATTATTCCAGCGAATTGGAGTACGTAAGTATGAAATAGAGAGTTTACTGGACGACGCTGTAAAAATATGTTTAAACTCGTTACGGCATTGTGGTCGTCGAGCGGTAGGGAATTATTGAAATTGGCTGTGACTGCGCGCCTATAAGTTCACTTTTAAAATAATATATATCGTGTTTCTATGCTGGAAATAGAAAACTTCTTTGAATCATAATTTTATATTATTGTATATTATAATTGCGTATCGTTCCCTATTAAGTATCAAAGCAATTCTGAACACTAACTGCATTAGAGTTTTAATGTTCCTATAAAGTAGAAATCTTTTTAATATAAATTGCCATGACACAATACAAATTCATAGAGCATTATCAAGCGATGAACACTACTTTAAATCCAAAACGTCTCGCTAAGCGTATCTCGCCACGTCAGTATCCCATAAAGACTGAACGTTCAATACTTTAAAATTGCCCGCACTCTCTCTTAGTCAGCTAAAGTGAGCCAATACACCCCGATACGACACACCATTTGACGAAGTGAGCTTACAGCTGCGATACTTCTGCGAGATATATATCAATCTGAAAGCGCTTCATCGTTCGGTTGTTGATTTTTACGTAAAGTATAAAAGAAAAATATTTCATCGAGCTAATGTTTCAACTCTATATGATATTATTTTTTTTTCATGTCATAGCGGGCAACCGAGCTGGTGGTTCGCCTGATGGTAAACGATCACCACCGCCCATGAACATTCGCAGAGGCTCAGAAAGGATTGATGACTGAAAAGAAGGAATGGACTGGAAAGGGCTAGGAGAAAGAAATAGGCTATATATAGTTATATGATAAAAAATTAAAGTAGAGTTTTTCTTACTTTGTATGTTAATAAGGGATAAACTTCGAAATTGCGGATCCATCATAAAATTCTAACAAAAGACACCACTGACGAGCTACATAGGCAATTTTTCTTTTCAATTCCCGTTTCATCATGGACATAGCCGGGGCAACTAGCTAGTCATCTCTAAGGCGTCTTAAATAGCCTTCAGTTATAGCTTACAATTACTTTACTTAACGGTGCGTACTTAATTAAAACAACATCCGCTCAAACAAATTTATTTGATACTTTTTTGATACTTTAATTTGAACCAGATTTATTCTATTATCGCCGTTTCATGAAAAAGACAATTGATAAGCAGTATTTCTAAGCATTTTATTTCATTAAACTAATAAAATGGACCTTATCTGAATATATCAAGCCAGTCCATGAACAATTCCAACTGGAGCCAAACGCACTATACAGAACACGATAAAATCATAGGAGCGCTTTCCCATAATTCATGTGAAATAAATCGATCAGTCATGAACGGCTTAGCAGATGTCGACAGATTTACGCAGTAGCTTGGAATTTAATGCCTACAGTACGCATTGCAACGGAAGCTTTCATATTTATGTCTCTAGACAATAAGGGTGCACAGCGTTGTATGTGCTCGTCGTTATTGGCCGATTTAATTCGAAACGCTAAGAAATCTCTCTGATGTACTTCGACGGATTAAATAAAGCTAATAATTTGATGCTCAGTTTATATGAAGTATCCTCTGGTTAGAAAATAGGCATTTCTCTGATCTTTTTCGTAATATGTAATACGATTCTTTCACACATAATAGTATTTTAATAATAAATATATATATGAGCGAATAGTGTAGATCTAATAAGATTTTTACTTTGTTACATTTGTGTTCTTTTTTTATATTATACATAACTCTTTAATGAATATTCTGTTTTCCAGATTAATTTCACAACGTCAAAACGGAGACTGTTTATATGACCCTTAATAGTACATTCCCGATTAACAATTATGATCGAGCTTCATTTCGATCAGCACCGTTCTGAAAACTCATTAAAATCTCAAACAATGAACGTATCTCAAACATCAATCGTATTAACATACCGCCATGCATCACCGATCAGCGTACTCCGCCGTCTCCCGAACATCCCGACCGTATCGTACAAATAACTTTTTACTGTATGTGTTCAAGGTCATTACTCATTGTATCACTCGAGCTGTGTGCAGACGCGGCAACAAGGGGCGTGAGTGGAAAAATCGTGCAATTTTCCGGATGCCGTTAAAGCTAATATGGCCTTCAGAGCGCGCTCGATTAATCTCTGTCAACCGCGATGAGTTCGATACAAACACCAATCGAAGTGGAGCTCCGATACTGTAAACAATATTGTCATTAACTAGGCGCAAACAGAGGCGCGGGGTTCAATGGCGACTGGTCGGGAGTTTGGTCCCTTTGAGGAGCGCGGGCTACTGCCTCCATATTGATAACGGGAATCCCAATATTTTTCTTCATTTATTGAATGTAAATAATTAAAGACTGACGAAGAGTAAGGTAATCAATTGTATAAGGGCATAATGAATTTCTGAATAGAAACATATTAAAAGTATCTCTAGATTTAAGATTATTTATACAATAAAATATATACGTAGATCTATTATTTATTTACAACGTATTTAAACATTTTTAAATACCTAAAATTGATGAATAGATATTCACTTATTCTGTATGTGTAATAAAAACAAAATCTTCTGTTTATAATTCACATTATCGCATCGTGCCCCTATTTTACACAATACGACGCAATGTCTTGTACTAATCAGCATGATATCCAATCATTCGAGTCTAGAGTATAGATTAAAATCGAATCAGTTAAAGGGCTATAAATTATAATTATCGAACGCAAAAGCCCGATTACAATTTGTCATGTCTATTTAAGCCGTGTAACAAATTCTCCAATACGACTTACACACGATAAAACGAAATGGTCAAATTCCAATACGATTTGAGAACATTTCCATGCAAATAAGTGTATTTACAGTATTTACAATGTATTCACACCAAGCGCCTACAATGGTCATTACCGCGCAGGGTTGCCACCGTAGTAGTAAAATATGTATAGGTAACTTAGATGGGTTTACTTAATAAGAGTCACGAGAACTATAAATATTATTGTCAGAATCCGTCTCCGTTGCGATAAGGATGTGCCTTAAAGGAAACGTAAGAAGTGTGATTAGCAATATTTGGACGCTATAACAATAATGTAATCTCTTGTATATAATTTAAATATATTTTTTCGTTAAGTTAATCTTGCGCACTAGATAGTAATTTGTGTATCCATAGAATAGATTTATACACAGAACAATATTTGATGTACATTATTACTGCTGCTCTCATATTAGTGTATAAGTTGTTTGGAAACCAATAAAATAAAATGAAAAAAAAAAATACAGAATTTAATAAAACGTTAACAAACACTTTCTTAATTCATTTAGTTTCTGAAGAAACAGTATTAAACATTGTTTTTACATCCTATTTGACAGCCCTAACGCCGCGATTCAATTCGCGAACAACTGCGTAGCTCTAAACAGTTAAATGGTGTAAAACGAAATCTATGCAGCTGTGTTGAACGCTACGCCGTATGTTGTATTCGGAATATTCATGAATTGTTCTGTTAATGGATTAGAGGGATAGTGCACATAAGCCACATTTCTCACTCGAGTTAAGCTAAAGGCCAATTGAGAAGGAGGAGACCTCTGCAGCGCCAGCCGAAACTCGCATTGAAGGTAATTTTTTTAGTATAGGAGGCCCATATCCTTTTCCTTCCCCTTCCCAGTCCGTTCCTTTATTCCCTTATCCTAATCCTTTCTTAATCCCTTCCCAATTGAAAGTCGGCAATCCATTTGTAGAGGCGTAAGGTCTGCAATCAATCTTACGCCTCTACAAATGTCCAAGGGCGGTGGTAGAGCTTACCATCAGGCGTCCCACCAGCTCCATTGCCGACTGTGACATAAAAAAAAAATAGTATTCATTCGATCATAGCCGACAAAGGAGCTGGTGGATAGTCCGATGGTAAACGTTACAACCGTCCATGAAAATTTGCAAGAGCCTAACGCCTGTGCTGATGGATTGCTATATTTGAGTTTGAGTTTATAAGGTATTGGATGAAAAAAAGGATAGATAAGGGCAATAAAGGAAAGGATTAGAAATTGTTGGGATAAGGAAATGAGCCTTCGGTTCCCCTACTCTCCGTACGAAACATAGTAGCATTATCATGCCTCTATTTCACGCCGATCTTCTGTGGGGTTGTGGTATCTTCCTCAGTGAGATTCAATGCAATTCGTGCCGAAGCAAGTTCGTTCAAATTCTCGTAATAGCCGAAACTTCTTATCTTTTATAATTGATGAGCATTGTATGAATAAAATGCATGATTTTCAATTTAACGACCAGGTGTTATCTGTTTCTTTATGCATTCTGGTACCTAGATACACCACTCGAATAGCTCTCTACATTTGTCATTTAAAAATATTTTTTCACCTCTAGGCTTACATATAACATTTAAACTTTTACTCTTACTATTAATTTTTAAAATTAATATTCAATAACTCTGAAAAAGTTCTAAATACAAATCAATCAGAAGGTAAGTTTTATAAAAAAACTTTTAATACAATCGTGTATTAAGAGTATCGAAAAACATACAATAAAATAACACATTAAGTGCTCGTATAGAAACAATCAAAACTCATATAAAATCCCGGCATACCGCAACAACAAATCTAATGCAGATGAAACATTCACCACTCGGAATTCTTTTAAAATGCACATCGTCGCACGTTCAATTACAAAGTAGCTAGCTATCTACGGGTGACAGTCACAAAAAAGTCCCCTCTAATGTGTGAAACACGGCAGCGCCTGGCACACAGGTGCATATTCCCATAGGCATTAAGTTATTAGCTAGGAAGCGGCTAGGCGCAATCTCCGCGTGAACTGAGCTAACGTTGCTCGCGTCTATTCATTGAAAGAGACATAATGGGAGCAGTATTGTTCTTTATTTGGCTATCGAATCTCTAAATGCTCATCTGTTACAATTTAAACATCTGATATATTATAATGTATTTCTCTGATATAGTCTTATATTTTTTGGGTCCGGCTACGTGTTATGGTACATAGGAAAGAGTTATTACGAAGTCCATCCACCGAATCTTTCTAAAATTTTTTATTGTTGTAACTCATATAATAAAAATATATGAGGACAAATTCTGTACTTTGAAGATAGGGTAAAATGTCCCAAGCCCAAAATTGAGTATTACACAGAGACTTCGGAAAATATCTACTTAAGCATGGCAGGCTTTGAGTTCATACTTCGAAGTGGAAAATCGGATGCTTTTAATCCCGTTTCAACACAGATCCCTTGAGAGAGAAGGTAAATTCCGTTTTCATTAATATATTTTTTTAATTAAGGAAGGAGAAACTTTATCGTAGGTATAATTTAAACACGTAACATGTATTAATTTACGATCTACTTATAATTGACGAAATCATTTAATATATGTGTCAATTATAGCCTTCCTTTAGCAAGCAAGCACGCTAGTTTATGCTTGTGTTCATGTTATGAGTCTGTTTGTGATGTGACTATAGGAATCGGGAAGGATTGTACTTCAGAACCCTAACTCCTCTGGAGTCTTCGAGAGATAGAGTTATAGGTTAACTCTTGAAAGCTCTCTAACCCCAGGAGTTTAATTTTTATATATATATATA
>NC_052119.1:7754637-7776364 GCF_012273895.1 Zerene cesonia
ACGCCGGTTTTCTGTGGGGGTGTGGTACTTCCCCGGTGCGAGCTGGCCCAATTCATGCCGAAGCGTGCTCGACTCCCAGAATATTTTTTTCGTTTCACGTTAGTTTTCTCGAGGAGCCCAATATATTTTTTACGAAATAAGATACGCCCAACGTACGTAACGCCCTACTGGTAGATGATGACCGAACATAAAAACATTAAAAAAAGGAAATAAATAAATTGTGGAATTCACATTAGATAGTACCTTCTTAATGGTCATACCAAGAAGTATTTAATTATTTAAGGACAAACTCAACAAATCATTCGAACCGCCATAAACTCAATATTATCGTGTAATTAATTCAAAACATCCAAGATACTTTAAAACGCCGTTGGTTGCTGAACGGGATCAAACAAAAATAAAATGGCGTATAATTAAAGAGATAGCAATATTATCGGGGGCGATAAAGTGCCTTATCTGTTAGTGATTTCAATGTATTTACGAGGCAACCGTCACTCGTAATAAATATCCATTTAACCGGCAGGTTTATTGGGTCACATCGCGCCGACGTAAATCTGCGAACAGTTGATTAGCTTAATTGAGGTCATTATTCGAAGCGATC
This sequence comes from Zerene cesonia, assembly GCF_012273895.1. NCBI lineage: Eukaryota > Metazoa > Arthropoda > Insecta > Lepidoptera > Pieridae > Zerene > Zerene cesonia. The sequence continues at coordinate 7,755,239 of NC_052119.1, forward strand.
GCGACGACTGCCGTATCGTGTTAATTAACTAACAAACGGCGATCATTTGGTTATCTCAATGTTGATACAAATGCCCTGACCGTCGCCGTATATTCGCTTGACGAGTTCTATAATGCAACAATGTCATGATGGTATTGTGCAAAGGTGGAATAGCGATCACCTGATGGGGACCGAAATACGTCAAGTTACTTATAGAGTAATTATGAGCGAAGGATTGAAGTCATATCAAATTTGGCTCCTAATTGTAGGGACTTAAAGTTGTAGGCGTTGATTTACAATACATGTTATATTTATATAAAAAAAAATATACAATTTATATGAAATGTACATTTGAGTGTCTCAAAAGCATTGGCATAGATATGGTATGGTTTCATTATATGTTATAAAATTGTATTACCGCCCACTTGGTTATGTACGTGTTCTCGATCTTTGAATTATGTTCATTTTATAGTACCATATTAAAGCACTCATAAAACAAACGTATGTGGGTGCCACAATCGATCGACATCCTGCGATTGAATTTATTAATATATTTTTATGAATACTGAAAAAAAAGCCACATGAATACTGATCGTATAAAATTGTATAAGGTCATTCAACTTCTTTAGTCATATATTAATACAAAACCAAGAAAAATTATGTTATGATGTCCTTATAACCTACCAGAAGAAATTCTTCTTCATTACCTGAAACAACAAACACAGTTATATGTATAAAGCAATATTACATTTATCCCAACACTTAATACAACAACTATTACATTTCCACGCAGCGGTTATACGTTAAATACTGTAACACGTGTCTGAAAGAGGCGCCTGAGCAAAATTCACAAGGATGCTGTAGGTACACATTCAGTTTAATTACATTTTTATCTCATGGGTAAACGACGTCATCCAAAATAAGGATAAGTGCGTTGTTCCTATGTGCGTTGGAGAATCATTTTTCGCAGATGCTAAATTAGACCTAAATATAATCCGAGATAAAGACATTTCTTTAGAATATGTATGTAATGTTAAAATATCATTTTTCATATTACAAAGTTTATTCAAGATGCCGATGCAGAGCTTTGCTCAATTTGGGACGAGATGTTGCTTTGCGTAAAATATCCTCGAATATTTATTTCATGTAAATCATTATAGTTTAAACCCATAATATATATACAATTATATATTTAAATCAAAAACTAAATTTAAAATAAAAATAATATGGACGCAATTCTGTTCCATCCAACGTTTTCATCTATAGGTTATATTTATATAGTTCACTCCATACCTATCAGCTATCCCGTATTACATCTGACAATGCGCTTCAGGTGTAACATCACACAAAACTCAGCGATTTCCGTCAAATTAATAGGTGGAAAGGCCCCAAAGTTTCTCGAAACGTGTCAACACGTTATCATGTGTGTACAATTAATTATACAAACAGGGCCTATGGCGTGGCCCTTGTTTATCGTTTAACTTGACGCACGCGGATCCTAATCCTAAACAAACACTATCGCTACATGACGCGAGGGCCGGCCGCCTAAATTTTACACTACCTATAAGTTTGCCGCGAGTATGAACGGTTCGGTTGTCTTTCAGCTTAATGACTTTGTGTATGTGTGGTTAGAGTATATAATGTATCATAATCATCTCTTAATATCGTATATTTTACCTAATTTATAAATAAACGTATAGATTCTATCATTGCTAGAAAGGAAAATTAATGAAGAACCATATGTTAACGATATGACGTGAAGACAAATATTTCATGACAGGTTACCACTTTCATAAAAAATTATTTATGAAAAACTCATTAATTTAAAATCTTTATCTTGTCTGTTTTTTGTTACATCAGTTATTACCTACACACGTGTACCATGTACTGCAACACAATATCCAAAAAAAAAACTTTTAAACAGAAGAAACCTTAACCATACATGTACACCAATATAGGCACTAATGAAAATATGTCCAACCGTCTCCCAAACTACGCACCAAACATTCCTATATATTCCGCACTTCGCGTGGCGCAGTCTTACCAAGATACAATGAGGAACGGTAAAGCGATGATTAAATCGCGCACTCCGGCAATAATATAAACAGCCGATTAGAACCGGCCCGCGGTCACAAAAGGAGACATTAGTTAGCCAGAACTCGCGCCCAAACGATAATGGCAGGAAGCGATAGCTCCCGCCTAGCACATATTGCACGAATAGACTGAGGTCGCTGATTAAAAGACCGCGCCTCCGATTTATACCATTGTTAATATTGCAAGGCTCTATCTAATATATAATAATATATAGTATAGTAACGCATTACCATTAACCGCTTATAATGCAACTTTGTAACGAATTAAACAGAAGTGGAATTAGTTTCAATGTGAAACGCTTGAAAATCATTTACTCCTCACGTTGATGCGAAATAATTAATTAACATTTGAAAGTTTACAATGTATGTAAGTTTACGACAATATAAGAACCGATGTTACAAAAGGAAATTATACTTAATTTTGAGTGTATGTAACTTTACGATGTCTTGAAACGCATAGGGTACACTACCCAATGTTTACGATACGTAAATAATTTTCAACCATTATATCTTAAAGTTAAGTCCCGTGTCCCGTGTACCCCATACTCGGGTATGGGGCAGATGATATTCATCCGTTTCACTGATCGATTTTCTTTATCGACAAGTAGTTGATCAGCCTTCTGTGTCCTGCCCGACCGAGACATTTTTTTTGCACGTCCCCACCGGGAATTGAACCCAGGAGCCCTCGGTTCTAAGCTCACGTGTTAACCACTGTACCAAGAAGGCGGTCATTATATCTTAATACTAGAGTATTCATATAAAGTACGCTCTTCTACCTACCTTTAATTACCAGGAAAAGCAAAATTTACAGCGCAAAATTTTAATGTCTTCTACAGGGATAATCGCGTAAACTATGAATTTTCAAAATACATTAAACTACTTTGTGATTATTTTCACGTTTTGTAGGCAAGTGCTTATAATTAGCAGGGAAGATGCACAGCCACGCCACTGTGTGGAACGAGTGACGCGATTCGAGAGGAAAATCAATTTAGACTTTACTATGCAGCTAATTTTATGTTTTTAATCTCGCGTGTTCTTTAGAAAATGGCAACAAGAAAAGATTGTATCTATTCAATGTCTATTACAATATTATGAACTTTCATTTTACGAAACAACGTCCTTAACTTTAAACTCCTTCGGTGTTGAAGTCAAAAATCGATTCAGAAACTAAGAGGGTTATAAACTCTCTTAATTTAGATATTCTGAGATAAGATCCTTCGTTTGTTTCTCAGTACGCACGTAACGTGCTTTTACAAAATATTTAGTGAGAATTTGACAGCTTTACAATATTTCCAGCTAAACTCGCCACATCCCATAGCAAAGTCCACGGCTCCCGTATCGCTATCTCGTCGCGCAGTCGCTAATTTCCGCGAGCCTCGCCCGTCCAACAACTTCTACGCTGCAGACGCGATTATGAGACATCGGATGATTTATTTATTACCCTCGGCTTCGAGTTGAGAAATTTATGCTAATTAGCCTTCTAAAAAGGATAACTGCTATTATGTATGAATTATGCCGTATGAACAAAATTTGAATCATTAACGATCCCACTAATGAGGGGATAGTGTCTGGGATTGCAGTTATTGTAAGTCATTAATGTCTCCAAATATACATAAGGTGTGTATATATAAATTATTAATTACGCACCTATTCCAACCAGAAACAGCATGTAATTTCATTAAATAATTTGTTGTAAAAGTACATAAATTACATAACGAGTAATTGTATTTATAATTTATAGATACATAATTAACTTAAAAAAAGATAAGAGCGAGAAATCGCACAGTACATCAAATTGAGACTTTTACATTTATCTATTATACTAATTTTGTTATTGTATCACATCACTATATTGTGAATATCTCATGAGTACCGAAAGAACGATACTATAGACCATTCATCACACGCATCGCTCTCACACACGCCTAAATCACGAGACATTCATTAAAATTCCGATAACTATCAACCAAATAAAGCATAGGGACGCATCAAACGCTCTGTTAAGTGTCAAAGAGACCGCTTCGAGCCTCCGCAATCGCACACCTCGTTACGCCACTCCGAAATACAAACAATATGAGAGGTGACCGTTTCGGTTGTGTACCACAGCCGAGGGAGGTCTATTTTTGTTAGCGCGAACGGTGGCTATTGGACAAGTTAAATCAATTAGCGGCAACAGCTCCTTGTCGCGCCATCGTTGTTATTTCGTATCCATTCAATATTTCGGTTTTTGCGGCACGCTTCTGTGTGGAACGCTTTAGTTTTTCCACGCTGATTGAATATTGTGCACAACATTTTTTAACCGTGACCATTTTGGCAAATATAATCTGCAAAAATAATGGTCATAGAAAATTGTATCACTGGATGGAACATACCAGTAATAAAGAAACTTATTCCTTTGAAAGTAATTTCAGAAGTCACCATCTTCGCCGATAATGGAAAAGGAATGAACTGCGAATGGCATACGAGTTGATAATAGCGGCAGCCGTACCTGCAGTGTGGACGCAGCCGGGATCGATGTCGATATTCCCTATCCCGGATAAGATCCGATATTCTACCCGGGGAAGATTGTCCGCGCTGATTCGCTGCGACGCCAGAGATCTCGAACGTAGCCTGACAGCTTTTGTATCAAAGCCGGAACTATTGTTTGATACAGAACAAAACACGTCCCCTTTATTTTTCTGCTAACTGCAATATTATGTTCGCCGTTGTTTCCTTTCGATATTTTCCAACATCCTCTTGTTTAGATGATACGATACAAACACTGTGGCGTAAAGTTTTAAAGAATAACAAAGCATTGTAACTACCGAATTCGTGTTAATTGTGATTTTGGTTGAAATTCAAAAATATATTGAAAACATAAAAGAGTAAAAAAATGTTGAGCATATGAAACTTAAGCATTTATAACTATAATTTGAACATTTGACATTGTATGAAAATTTGCAATTTATATTCATACTAATACTTTAGCATAAACTTTTATAAGATGCTTAGATACATAAGGTACTTGAAATCTAGCCATTTGACACATTTCATTTATCCATTCGACTAAAGGCCCAATACCAACCCTTACTCTGATATTCCTCTACCGTAATAGCCAAAGAAACCAAATAAAACCAGATGAAATTTGACTCATCACGATAGACAAAAAGTGTCATATCGCGTCCCAGATTCGCGATGGAGCTCCGCTATTTATTATTCAACTAAATTCAACTTTTTCACGGTTGCAATGGACGTCGCTCGGCTGTTATAAAAAGCTGAGCAAACGCCATCCTTTGTTTTAAACGAGACGGTGTAGTATTAAATTGGGTTGTAAAATTTGCTAGCTATACGGACGATGTTTCAGGTATTTTAATTTCTTTGATTCATTTTAAAAAGAAGTTTTCCATAACTGCCCGGAAGAGACAGCGCTTTACAGCTCTGCTCTGTCTAGGAACCTATAAGACATTTTTTTTATTACTATTTATAATTTTTTGAAGCTAATTCACCCAACTGAAAATTTTACCAGAAATATGATGATATTCAGCGGCTCAACGACGATTGTGTCCAGAATGATATCACAAGAGAAGACTTGTGATAAAATTGACAACTAGATATCTCCATCCAAAGCGACATTATAATTAAAAACCATACGCAATCTAACCTTACTAACATAACTAAAAATAACTCAACAACAAAACATTCAGACCTATAAAAATCACTATCGCCTTAGCCTTAAGCACCCACATATATAATACACCTACATCGTTACTAAAAAAGAGAGGCGAGGCGTCTCCATGCATTTGCAAACAATGGCTTGTCAGCCACCGTGTCGCTGTCCACGGTCACCCGAAGCGCCGTGGTCACGTCAAATCCGATGCCGTCTTTATACGTCTCGCAATTAATTTTATGGGGGGCAAATGAAACTTTAGAAATCCTCAGCTTTTCACTTTATCTATTGGGGTGTTACACCTGTCGACGCGTCGAGAACGTCCCATGAATTGAATGCAATATGTTTTGACGCTGCGCCGTGAAAAATGAAATAACTTTTTTAATACGTGGACATATGTAAGTTTGTAAATTTCTTCTTCATTGTTTATATGCATGTTCTTTTATCATCTTATACCTATACAGACGCTCACGACCCCGACCTTTAGTAATACATTAGAGTCAATTTCATATTTGTACTAACGTTCAGTAATACTGCCTACAATTCTAAGGTTTTTATTTTTTTTTCATATTTCGTTACTTGTACAAATAAGTTAACACTACCTTACTTAAGAGTCTAACCAAAATGACTAAACGTTATTTCTAATTATATTTAAGAATATGATATAATACATATCCTTGTGAGATTGTATTAACACCACAAACATCTAATAAAATAGTAGAACGATGATATTAAAACAACTCCTTCTGATCAAGAAACGTGCTATGCGTAAAAATTAGCTCACCATTAAAAGGCAACACAACCACATGCAGTGCCATACCACTGAATTATAGCGCAAGTTGGCCACCGAACTCATTAATAAGGAAACGCCCAAGTCCTGCGACCCACTATTGTCGCACCAACTAAGTTCGCCATTGTCGCGCGAACAATAATTTGCAACCGAAGCTTAACTAAGCCCTTTAATAAAGGGATCAGATGATGGTTGGAACAGTATTAGGCTGTACGTAATCCTTTTCACCTAAGCTGCTTTATGCCTATCCGTAAGCCCCTTCACCTCACGTCGTGTATGCCCTTGATAATCACAATCATTAAATATACACTAAACCGAATAAATCCTTCGAATTATCCGCAGACCCATTTCGAGACGTCGAAGATCGAACGGAATGGTATAAACGCGAATTGTGGCCAATAAATATTTCTAGCTTACATTGAAATTGCGTTAACTATTTACTGTATCTGAACTGTACAACTTTTATTATTGAAGGAAATCGGATGTATAAATTAATTAAAACACAGCTCGTTTGCCTTCCTGCGATAGTATGCGACAATTTTTCTATTATTCTAATCGCAGATTCACTTTAAATTTTTTACCTCGTGAAGTCAGTGTTAGATCAAGATCTTCTTTACCCGTCTTAGATGGTCGTTGAGCATCTAAAACTGACAACATACATAATGATGTAAATTGTAAATTTTCAAAAAGGGATAAAATATATGAGACAAGTTACAAATAAAATAATACGATAACATTTTTGATGACAATTTTTCTATTGAAAACTTAATTCAATCACACTCGTCAAAACTCATTCAACTCAAAACTATGAAAAGCGTATTTGTTTACTGTGAGTGTTATATAAAATCTACAAGTTTAATAAAATTCAATCCTCGCTACAATTCATAACAAATTCATTGCTTCATTCCCGCATGAGCATTTCATTTATTCACTTGTTAAACATCGTAAAACAGTAAACAGTGAATATTAAACGAAGTAAAAATGTACGGACGAAGTATAAAGTAATTATTTATTTGTAATTAAAATGAAATGTGTGTCGTCGCGTCCAGGCTTGTGTTTGTGTACGTGTAAAACGATATATTATGCCGCATGTGTGCGCCAATGTTAGAGCACAAAGCAAATAATGTGGGTAATTATGTGTTGTTATTAGTAAAATATACGAGTGAATAAATAAGTTTAGCGGTTCAAAACGTTCGTACAACATTGTTTACAGAGTATATGCATAATTTTCTACTTCTAATTCAGATGAAATAAAATACCCTTACTGTGGTATTTATGGGTGTTCTACGTTTTGCTTACATTTAAGTCAAACTAAAATAAATAGTAGAACATCATTATATTAACTGGTCTCAAACCCTAGATAGGTTAGAGTTGAAGAGGCAGGACGATTGAAAATATTATTTGACTTGAAAATTATAAGATTGCTCACTTTGTAACTAAACAGATCTCACTGCAAGCAAGCAATCATGAACCACCGTGCTGGAAAATGTTGGCAGATGTCACAAATATCTTATGGATTTCTTTTGTATGTCGTCGGACTTTCTGGTTTTCAGAGTAGTCATATAAGTATGCTCAATTCAATTTAGATTCGAGTCCTAATTTTTTGAATTCGAAGCTTAAACCACTGACCGAGCGCATGGTGCTCGGAAAGAGAATAATAATATTAATATAAATAAATAATAAAATAATTCCTTATCAATTATAGAACGATTTAAATACAATTATCCCGTATTCAAATTAATCAATCCTATTCTTGCTAACGAACAAAACAATACATCGATCGCTGTAGGCCCACGTTAATGTATACAACCACTGTAAACCTACATAACAAATTAAATCAATTACACGGCCGCTCCGTTTTTAGGGCTAACTAAATTACAGGCCCGATCTTACATACCACTATCACTGTTACACTCGACCAATCTAATCCCGTGTACGATCAGAGTAGCTCATTAACGAGATTTATGGATGAAACGTAGACCTTGCGACGTCGTGCGGCTCGATGCGGACGCCTTATTTACGACTAACTGATGGCCAAGATAGAGCACCGAAGTGGTGGCTTATGGAAAAAACTGCGCCCTACCTACAAGGCGTACTACAGGTAAGCCCATCATCCACCACTCACGTCAGCAAGAAACTTAGTTGCGTACGATTTCATAGTGCTATGGTGGACATTGTGCGTCAATCTTTTGTTAAAATTTAAAGTAAATATAACGAATATTAAATATAATAAACAATAAAAAGTACAATAATAAACAATAAATATCACAAAACAAGAATCCACGTAAATTTCTCTGATAATAATATGGCTAGTATCACAGCAATTATCAAAGCAATATAGGGCTTATATATTTAGTTCGGATTATATACTATTCACACAATCTCGATACCACAATACCAACAACGTCTCGAATGCATCCATATAAAAGACTTACAGTTTATACGGAGCTATTCGTGTGCATGTCTCACATATCGAGACATATTAGATATATCTATATATATAAGATATATAGAGATATTCTTTTGAAATCGGGAAGCATGATCCATTGACAGATTCAGTGCTAATATTAAAGCACCTATATAGTATAGGTGCTTTGATATTAGTATAAGGTGCAATTGCACTCGTAACTCCATTCTTTCACCGTCCCATACATCGCCACAGTGGACAAACGTCCTTACGCGTTCGTTGCTAAAGCCCTTTTATAGTAAACAAAGGTCACGGTACCTACACAGGTATCGGCGGTGCAGCTGAATAATCTATAACAGGAGATTTAGTAACGTTGTAGCGGCGTGCTCGTGCAAATAGTCCGGAGTTCCGAGTATAGACGCTCTTGTAATACGATGATAATGAATGGAAAATGCATCGTCTCGTCTAACGCGATTGTTGATAGGGAAAATTATTATATACGTGAATTTGCTGCTTAATATTGTTTAATGCCAGTATTGTTGTTTATTGTTAACGGTTGCTTCAGACCTCTGCAACTTCTTTATACTGTTTAAACATTCTAGCTATTGTGTACCTACAGTAAGGTTTTAACTGAATAATGTTAAGTACATAAGAAGATATATGAGTAAATTGCTGCAAAATAGTTCTACATTGCTCATTTCTTTTTTCTTTTTTCTACATACTATTAGGCATTCTACGAATTTAGAATTAATTCGAATAAACAGGATTCTTCACAAATTGAGTAGACCTCTATTTTGTACATGCTTTATTAATCACGGTTTTTATAAAAATTGGTTCAAACTTTCTTAAAACATTTCAACTATAGCAGTAACCCAACGCTTCAAAGACATCACCATCAAACGCCGCCCGCATATTTCCATACAAACACCACAACTTCAGGAACCGCAGTCTCGTTAGTTGTTAAAAATTATAACTTCTTACATCGCCAAGAACTTATCGCGAGCATGTTTCGACTGCGCCATCACGCTCCGCGCTCGCTTTTATCGTAAAACTCGATAGTTAGTTCCCAGGCGTATTGTAAAGAAATTCGCTATAACCTACTTGAGCACAATCGAAAACGGGCGCGCTACAAAATGCGATAATAGCTAACTCCGGCCCGAATTTCTGCAAAATCTTTTGTATGCAGAATTTAAAGTACGACTGGCGCATATACCTACTCGTACGGTTTGGCCTAGTTTTAACCGGTTAGATTTTAAACTAATCTCTTAAAAATTTCCACTAAGTCGTTTTATTGGTTGAAATACATGTTATTTTATACATTTTTAAGTAAGTATGTGAAGTCCATATAATTTCAGTTTTTTTTGAGTAAATTTTGAGTTTTGATAGAATTAATTTAAGCTTTACAAAGATATACACAAAGTTTGAATCAAGACAGTTATTACAGTTATACTCTCATCTGCTTTCAATATAATATGTATAATAGAGACTCCTGCAAAAGGTCGACCTGCGCTATGTTTACCGGATGAACAATTAATATACCTACCTATCCGTCTTAACAAATGTGTTCGAAGCTTTTATTTGTAAAAATTATATAAAAAAATCTAACATTTTACTAACTTTCTTGACAAATTAACGAAAATAATTAAAAATACATAGTATTTTCTTGTGTTTGAATTTATAAGACGCGTTTAGAAATTAAAGACCATTTATTTCATATATTATTAACGTTTCGAACACTTTACAGCGAGCGTCAGTCACCCCGTGACCACGCGTCGTCGTCGTGAAACGTCGGGGTAATAATATAAGGAATAAATCGCGTTTAAAATCCGTTTAAAAATTCTTTAATTTCTAAATAAAAATACATACAACCTACAAAATTAGTGCACCATCCAGCTATTCACGACTTTTTGATCGGTATTTATTACTTCTATCACTTAAACCGAACAAGCATTTATTGTAATCGAGGCACATTAAGCGCGATTCAGATCACAAATCTATGGGCGAAAGAGTAAAATGCATATTCACTGTTACATAAAAATTCAGGAAGCGATGTATCCAAGTAAAGTGGTGACTAAGGATTTCGAGTGGAGGCGATGCCAAACGGTTAGCTACGAAGCGATATTTAATATATTCCACGTGTAGTTCTTGTACTCTTTCGAAATTATTTATTAGTACAGAAACAAGTCTTTATTTGTATAATATATAATATATTCGCACATTTATATTTTGGGCATTGCGATATATGTGTGTAACAACAATTTGGTGATTTAAAAAGCAAATTACACCTCGGCTAAAATTGATTAGCTATACGTAGTGTCACACATTCGATTCCTAAAAAGAACCAAAAGACATCAATTTCCTATCAATCACAAAAATCATCACACCAATTGGTTAAATTCCACGAAGTTAACGAGCAACAAAACCAAAAAAAAATACAGTCTAATTGACAAGAAAGAGCATGAGATTAAACACTTTCCAACTATCCGTTTAAACCACTTGCAAATCGAGCATCCATAAGCCTACAAAATTACCGAGAAGATATAACCAAAAACTCATTTTGTTCCTATAATTACGCTGTTAAAAAATCAATATATTTCAACCTCTCGTTAGTCAAGAGCAATCATTTTAATGGCCACATAAAAGCAACCGCTCGCAACAAACGCATCGGGTTTTTTTCTACAATCTGAGGGAAACGAGTAGGTGCCCATACGTTTATTGATTGTTAGCTCCCTTACGGGGATTCAAATTGAATTTTTGTAGTTTATTTTCCGTAAGAATAACGAATCCAGCACCTTGCGTTAACGATACATTGTAGTATGATTACGGCATCACTCTAAATGAATTTTATTAATTTTCATATTTTTCCTAGTAACATATGAAAGATAATTATAATGTTACAACGCATACAAGTATAAGCTATGAGTTCAGTTAAGAGTTTACCATTGATTTACGATCGAGTATAATTTTAATTACTTACAGATTTTTGTTTTTGAACCTAACTGATTTCTTTTTTTAACACGCTTTTATTGACTTCATATTTGAATGTAACCGAGTCTCCTTTAGAACAGATTTTATTCAAACTTTGTATTCTTATCAAGGATCTGGCGCAATATAAAAATTTCATGAGTACATCTTATTATAATATAAGGATCGGTAGGATCAAATAATTTCATAACATATACTCAGTATAAGCGCAAGTTTGATAATTTAGTTGATGCTTTCATTAAAACTTGTTTTTTTTAGTTTTTTATACTATTTTTATTATTTATACTTAAGGCATATAATATTCCTTTGAAACCTTGTAACAATTTAATACAAAATATCATTATTACCTACTCATGTACTAATCGTTTCGCAACAGAAGCCACTTCAATTTTCCGTCTTTCAACCTTTTCACCAAAACAAAACGTCCTTTTTAAACGCGACATGACACACCCACACACACACACATACACACACACACACGTGCGAGTAAAAGTTTTCAAACACATATTGCACTACACTCACCAACACCAAACAAACACACACACATGCGAACACACACGTCAACTTCCGCAAGAAAACTAGCCTCACCAAGTCCATCTTTTGTTCATCTGACCCTTTGTTCCAAGATCGGGGATAAATTTATTTTCATTCAACTTCCTCGCGCCCGCGTTAGTTCCAGCCGATGCCCAACAATTACATCCCTTTATGTCGGGATGACGCGAATATCATTCCATCCCGTGCAGGATATACCTGTAATTTCACGCGACGCTGTCACGTCTAAGATTCGTATTAAAAACCGCATTACCGAGTGACCCTTACACTTGAGGTACATATGTATTTATATTTATTTGTTTATTTTATACTTTATTGCACACACAGAAGATAAAGAAATACATAAAGAACATATAATAAAAAAATCAAATGGCTGTCTTATCGCTAGGTAGCGATCTCTCCCAGACTACCATAGGTGAAACTATATAGCAATATGTGGTATAGCTAATTCATTTCCATACCTATATGAACTTTTTATAATATTAAACTCAAAATTCCAAATAATTGCTACATATATCTAAATACAGCTTACACTTTTCAATATGAAGCCAAATCCAAATATTATAATATTACGATTAACACAAAAACTTTTATACACAAATCGTTTAAATATTTAATACGTAACTTACGCTCCGAATAATAAAAGCACCCTTCATGAGTTTTATTACAGTTTACTCTCGAATCATAACTCTTTATGCGGCATGCGTTCTGAGGTCAGATATTTTTTTCACGATGGCGACTTAAGGCGAATAATAAAAAAATACATAAATACGAGTGATTAAGGCAGACATCGCGACGGGGGGGAGGAATGAGCAATGCCATAAGATATTACTCCTTTACGAGGTTAACATTGTAAAAAACATACACGATTACACGGGGTAACTTATCCTTTAATCATAAACTAACGGCATGCGGGCTGATTTACGATCCATTCGGTTAACTATCAAACACAATTTTAATTAAGACTTTAAAACTTTAAAAGCATTTATAATGTCTACATGATATACATTTACACAGTTCTTACCCTTTAAACATTTTAATACTGACTGCAATACATACTTTGATAGAGAAGCCTTTAATAAAAAACCAAAAAAAAAAATCTCCACAATATACATCTAAATCAGTTAGTTCTCGTATTGGCAATAACACATGCCTACAATTTACTATGATGGATCCACATAACAATTTCGCAAGCGAATCACAAACAAACGAACACGACACATCACCGACCAAAATACGACGCACCGAGACGCAATAAAGCAACGCTAACAAAACAATGAAAACATTTTTCATTCCACTGATTACGGCACGTAATTACAGCAATACATCGTGTCGTGTACGATCGATCGTCGCCACTTGCGATAAGCAGCACCCGCTCCTGATTGATGTCATCGCAGCCACTTATGGCTGCAGCTAGTGTAACATTAAGAACTGCCGCTAATGGAAAACGTTATCCATCAAACTGAAATTAAGACGTAAAACTAAACCAACCGCCAGCCGGCCCGCATCTTTATCTAAATTACGACACTATATTTTATGGAAACAATTATGGCGTTCGGGCGGAGTGTGGCTCATCTCTTTATAGGTGAGAAGGGGATAATGTGGGTTATGGTAGGAACGGTAAAACGCGGGCATTCGGATGATAACAATCGCCACCGGGCGTAATTAAGCGTCGCCGCCGTAACGGAACCCGGTGTCAATGGTTGTGAGCGAGGACTCCTTGTAGATAACCCCAAACTCGACTATAAATCATTAATCCTAAATAATTTATGCGAGAACCGCCTTATCTACCTTAACCTTGATCAGCCAGACCAGAAATTATCCTGTAAACCATTGACATTTGAAAGGCGTTTAGTTCGGCGTTAAGCTTCAATGTTCTAACTCAAATGAACGTAGAAATACAAGAAAATAAATATTGAATGCACTAAAGAGAAACTTATTCAACTTATAATTAAACATCGGTTGAATATTCGTGACTATTGAGGGAAAATAATGAAGTTGTCATATTTTTCTATGATTATGTAATGGCGGTAAAATCCAACAAAAAAGCAATAGTCGTAAAATTGTTCGCACCGACGTCGGTGTCAGGTGTGAATAGATCCAATTTGTATAGAAAAACAAATCGCTTGCCGTCATTATGACATTTGGAGAAGTTCACAGCAATTTCACACCTCGTTCAATGACAAAGTCGGGGAATGTCGCATGAAATTGAACAGCATTGACAATATTTTTACACTTGAAATATTATAAAATCGTTTTTATACGAAAGTGATTCATTTCGAATTCATACACAATTTATAGGGTTTGCGATTTATCACGAATATAGTGTGTAATATGTCACAATAATTCTTTCTAATAAATAATTATTATCATTGAACATAACAGTCTGGATTCGAACCCGCGTCATTCACCGTACCGTTGCAATGTTTCGTATGTGGTAGTCGAGCACGCTTCGGCACGAATTGGGCCAGCTCGCACCGGGGAAGTACCACACCCCCACAGAAGACCGGCGTGAAATAGCATTCTGCTGTGTTTCGTTCGGTGAGTGGGGGAGCCGGAGGCCCATATCCTTTTCCTTCCCCTTCCCAGTCCTTTCCTTTATTCCTCTCGCCAATCCTTTCTTAATCCCCTCCCTATTTAAAGTCGGCAATCCATTTGTAGAGGCGTAAGGTCTGTAATCGCCTTTACGCCTCTACAAATGTTCATGGGCGGTGGTAGCGCTTACCATCAGGCGTCCCACAAGCTCCATTGCCGACTGTGATATAAAAAAAAAAAAAAAAAAAATAAACGCCTGACCTCGGCTACCCGTGATCCCGCCTCAGCAATCTAAGAATTTCTTCTACTATTTCGGTTTTATGTGCCAAGAGGACACCCTGATTTTTTTCTATTCCTTATAAATTTCTGATTTATTAAGCATTTGAATGCAAACATATCAATATTCCTGTACATGTAACACTATGTACTATGTTATCTATGAGAAAAAATCAAAATTGTATAAAAGCAAAAAGTTAGCTCAAGACAAACAAAAAAATGTCGCGTTTTTGTTGTGATAATCGATGATCTAAATCTTTAACAAGCCATTGAACGAATCAAATGTTTTTACATTTTTTATAATAGAGGAATAAATTGTCATTAAACGCTTTTTATAAGTGTGTGTGTAGTGTATTGTAACACTACACACACACTTATAAAAAGCGTTGCAGATGCACAAAAAACCCTATTTTAGTATATGTTATCTTACCGAGAAATGCACTTTTAATGGAAACGCACATAAAAACATAGGTATTTAAATCAACATTTCGCAATAACCTCCTTTCCAATAAATTTGTTTGTCTTGTTACGCCAATCTTTTAGAGCCTCCATATATTTCATTCCGTCTCGAGCGGTTAAAACGTTAATTAAACATCGAGTTCAATTTTAGTGCACCAAAATGATTAGTGTCCATACAAATCAGAACACTTTACAACTTAATAACCGTTAACTTTATTATTCCCTAAAGTATTCGACTCCAAATATTCGCGATCGTCCGTCATATTGTAATTATTGAAAGCTTGAGTTTCGCCGAATTGCAGCTGTAAAAAATAAATCAGATTTTATTGGTATTGTAAATAAAAGGCTTATTCGAACGACTGGATCGGAAAGAGCGAAGGCTTAACAGGCTTAATCTCATTTGGTTACTTTAAATTTTCAAGATTAAATTTATCAAATTATTAAATGGATTAATTTTATCTTCATTTTAACGGACAAGTACTTGATCCCGTGCTTTTGATTGCCTATTATAAAAAATATATGTACAGTTGTAAAGGTTGATAAAATTTCTTAAAATCAGATAATTCGCTAAGCGTAATACATTAAAGTTTTATGATCATTCGTGGTTAAATAATTGTTCCTCATTATATACCATTTAACTATTATTGTATATAAGGATAAATTTAGTACCAAGATAGCTTGAGATCCGAGAAATGTCATAGGGGGTTTGTTTTCTTTGACTACGCGAACAGAAAACTAGTATTTAATAAATTTTATATGGGCAGTTTCGCATCAATACTGCTATTTACACAAATATATTATAGTCTTAACATAATATATTGGCATTAGATTACAAATTTCACGTGAACATTATTACGTAGTTTTCGTATGCAGTAGCAATTACGAGGATATTCAAAGCTAATCAAACTTACTGATTTATAATGTTACTATCCTAACCTCAAAGCTCCTGTCTTCTTCGAACAGTTCTTAATATCAAAATAAAAATAATATCTCAACGAAAGCAAAGCGCTGCTTTAACATTATTGACATTGATATTGATTTTGGAGCATTAAATAAACAAAATAAGCAACTCATCGCAGCGCTGTTAAACTTACAACCAACAATGTGTTATCACAACAGACCAACAATAGGATATCTCTCATCGCATTCCACATAGAACAAAACAAATTAAAAAAAGATATCGCGCGTCACGAGCAGACGGAACAAATTAAATTCGCCGACACGCGTTGTTCTCATTTATTTGTAATAATAATAATAACGAAAAAAAAATCAATACACAAATGAAACAACATCGAGACTGGGATTCAAATATTGTTCCCGCGCAAACACCTCGAGAATTATTTCGATGATAAACAAGATAGGACGCCGGGACAAGGTAGCCAATCACCATACATCACTCGCGGCGTTCAAATAAAAATCCTATAAAACAAAAGGGTTATCAACTTTTTTGTATTGAGAGGGAACAAATTTCAACAAGTGAGAGATTATATCACGCTAGGCGCCTTCAAACACGTGAAAACTAATTAAGATCGGACGCTTTTCTATAGCGATAACTGGTGAGAGACTGACGTTTCGTTTGTGTACCTACCGGCAATCAAAACAATTAACTTTTTGCTACGTTCACACTATAATCTATACACGGCGGATGTACCGACTATAAGCGTACAAGCGTTCTTTCAACGACCTCCCCACAAAAATTCTTGACCGTTCGGTATGAACGGTCAAGAAAAAATAATGGAATCATGTCAACGGGATGAGTTAACACTTTCGGTTGTAATAAATGTATAGTCACCGAAAAAGTCCTATAACAATGTTATTTTTTTTATTCTTGGAATATGACGTTGCTGTGAGTAATGACAATATTTCTACGCAAAAAGAAACGCGTTATATTTGAGAATAAAATATACAACGAAAAGCACTACAATAACACGACGCGGCGCGCTTCATAAGACAACGTCCCAAAGCGTAATGCACAAATAAAAATTTCAAAAACAAGAAAACTAAAAGCACTAACTAAACGCTCTGTGGCTATCGGAGCGTAAAATAAATAAAATGGAAGCGCCTCGCAAACGAGAAAAAAGGTATAAAAATTGTGGCGTTAATTTTCCAACGAGATTTCCCTGCAGTCTCGGTTCTGAAGGCGCGTGTATTGGACACATGAATTAAAAACGTTAACAATGGCATCGCGGCCGACTCCTTAATGAACTGGGCTCGGGGCGACACCGGCCACGCTTCGCTCACAGATTACACATTTCCAATTTCTTTATGTCTTGCGAAAAATCATTCCCAATTATACAGGAATTACACTATCTGCATCGTAAAAGCAAGCAACCTTGGTAGGTTTTTGTAGTGTTAATAATATATATTGCAATTAATACACTTTTTAATTCTTTATTTTTATTTTAATATTATAAGGAGTAATTATTGCAAAATTCTTGATAAATAACAGTTCAGTTTATAATGTGTATTTTTTTAAAGCAAGCTCCTAAATTCGCCGTTTAAAAAAATTCTGTTTACATTAATAGTCAATGCATGTCACTCGCAAGTAATTTGTCCATACTCAGCTCAATGGTCAAATAATTGCAGCAGTAAATAGCTTGCATATCGCGCAAGCCGTAAAAGAGCAAAATTTCCGCTGCGCGAGGGAAAAAGAGCGTTATTGAAAAAGCGGCGAACTGTTATATACATATATAAGTAAAATACGGGTTCAGCTATCGTTGGCTTGTTATCGCATGCCTCGATCGGGCCCATTACGGCAAACTATCGGCTATTCGACCGGCCGTGGGCACAGTTTGCTTTGCACCCAACCGCCTCGCCTCTAGCTCGTTATAATAATGTGAACTTGTGGAATTGCGGCATCTTTGGAGCCGCGCAGTTTGAATATTTACTTTTTACGCGGCATACTGATTCAATTTTATCGCCGATGATTCGATTTTCGAAACAATAACGCATATGAATTGTTTTAGTTACAAAAGTGTCGACTGTTTGCCGCTAACATTTTTTTTTTTGTTCACAGGAATAAGTAATTGTCTTTCCGTACAAGCTAAGAGACGTGTAAAAACGATAACTTATTCAGATATGTCGTATAATAAATGCTTAGATTTATGAATGAAGTTACTGATCGATAACCGCTGGCTTGGATCGCAATCATATAAAATTTTATTGACGTTCTTTAAAAGTCGCAAATGCCTCTTAAATTATTACTTTACAGATGTTATTTACAACGCTTTTATTGAAATAATATTTAAGTATGTCCAAATAACTTGATTTATAACATTGTTTCTACACAAATTTCAGTATAAAAATCTGGAGATACTACTAAAGAATCATGAGGATATAAAATTTTATAACAATATGAACATTTATTATTTACTTCTCATGTTTCTATATCTCGCGTGAACCTAAAAATGGAAGTGACATTAGAATATATAGCATAACATTATTAGTACTAAATTCGAGTTTCGTTCTTGCCTTTTCAACGCATGCTATGAATATAGATAATGCTCACTGGCGGTGCAGCTAATATATAAAAACCGAGTATTTTTAAAATCTGAACAAACTCTACTGCACCCCTTTTCCTGTCCGCTGTCCGAAAGAATTTCTTTTACATACATAATAATTGCGAGTTGTCTTGAGGCGTCACGATCCCGATGCATAATGACAAAGTGTATACTGACGTGAAAATTACCATGCACTCCTTTAGACTATGTAGTTCACAGGAGCCACGTGAATATTAAATTTTACTTGTATATATTGTTTAACTTGACTTTTAAATGACAGTTATATGGGATGGCTTTTAAAGCTTTCGTTTTGCTTCAAGATTTTTAACATACAATTCATTTGAAATATAAATATAAGTAAGATGAAAAGCAACGACATGTATGTAGCTTGTACATGTAATAATAAAGCTTGCAATATTGTATTCATTAATTAATTACCAATATATTGATGGAGACAGTGCAATTTCAGTGAATTTGTTATGTACACAAGATTTTAAAAGTTGTTAAAAAAAGTTGTAAAAAAAGCTGTATCAAATCGATCTAAATTATCCCTTACTCAATTCGCAATACAGAATATCCACGCGAACGGCGTACCTTATAAGTGTACCAGAGTGCCGCGTCAAGCTGTCCACTACGTCTAAATGAGTCGCTCGTAAAGATCCTTCCAAGGAAACACTGATTGTGCTCTAACGCAATTCGCTTTTACACAGAAATGTACAATCTTACGACTAATGAAAAACGTTTAATGACTTCATTTTATTGCAAACATTCTAGCTGCATTGTAAATAACAGTGGGCATACGGCAACTGGACATTTTTATTTTATATACAATACGTTTTAGCGGTTGAATTTCGTATTTTTCTTTTAGTTTTTACCTTATCTTAAATGACGGTATAATTAAAGAGTAGCAGAAAGAGATAGGACATTAACGAAAAATAATATAAGGATTTAACCAGAGTGCTTAACAGCAATTTACATCGGACAGGGCTTCCGTTTATTCCGCTTCATTGTAATTGATTTCCATGAAATAAATATAATTTTACAAATACTGGAGTATTTTATAAATACCTCTTTCTCCAAGAATTCATGATCGAATTTCTTTGAAATGTATTACATATTGCATTCCGTTTAAAAACATAATCAAAAGCAATTTTGAACTGCATAATTTAATTTTTATTTACAACATTACATTTCGAATCGCATTTAATATAATATGGAACAAATAACTTATTAATAAAAGCAATGAACACTACATAATATTAAGCGGACGATAAATTAATTACGTACAGTAATTACCGGGGACATTATAATGTGAAAACACATGAAACTTTATTGTATTTGTGTTTTTAAATGCGTTTCGGTGCCGCAATGATTCCGCCAATGTTTGCAATTACCGCTTTTATTGCGTTGCCAGTATCAAAATAATAATACATTATAATAGTTAAAAAAAACTAAAAACACGCTTTTATCATATTTTGCAAATTGAAAAATGGAATAATTTTATCAAATTTGTGTATTGTCATCGGTCCTCAATAAATCTACAAAGTTTGAACGAAATCTGGCTGTTTAAAGTGGGTCAAAATCGCGCCCAAAGAAGTCGGTTACAAACAAACATACAGGTGAAGCTAATAAAAAGCGTGTAAAATTCATCAATTGGATAGTATTAAATTCAAATGTCACTCTCGTTCGATCTGAACATGTATAATTTGCTGGAGGAGTAACCGTATGAGTCGAATAAATTTCGTTTGTTTTTGGGTCACAGATGAATTAGGGAGCTCAGTATTATAAAACCAAGAAGATCTCGACTCCACTTCTGCTTCGATTTGGTGAATTAAGAGGCAACAAGTCTAATGAAGATGCCTGTTTATATTAAAACTAGCTGTGACCCGCGGTTGAAACCGCGT
>NC_052119.1:7776374-7785624 GCF_012273895.1 Zerene cesonia
AAAGTGTCATTTTATTAGTTCAATTCTAATGCAGAAAGACCTATAAAACCAATAAATCACACCACATATCTTTGTTAAACCATTTCTATTTTTCTTTAAATTGCTATAAAAACGTAACATTAAATTACTAGAAATTATCTAGGTAGTTTCTAGTTAACGCACACTTGCCCAATCTGAATCAATATGAATTCAGATTTCCATCTCATTTCGATACATTTTATTTAATACTCGCGGGACAAAAGGAATATGTTTCTCACTGTATCAAACATTGTTAAACTTCTAACCAAATTACATCAAATTCAAGGTAGGTATTTAGCTCCTGTATTAAACGTATGTTAATTCTCAGAGTACAATATCCAATATTAAGTTATACATTTGAAAATAATATACAAACGGAAGGATTGTAATGTATAAATAGTATCAAGTCAGTTTATAACACGTCCAGTATCGCAGCCGGCACTTCTATCTAATACTATAATTGGCTTCAGTGATATTTAATCAATACACTTGATTGAATTAAACGCCTCGACTAGACGTTTAATATAGTAATGGTGTAAATCGATAGCTTTTAAACGTGAGATTATTTAGCGTGGAACAGAATGTCTTGTTGGTAATTTGGCGCTTAGATTCCGGTTGCAAAATCGATTGAAATACGTTTATTGTTTTCTAAACATGCGGTGTAATTAGTCTCATAAGTATTTCAATGTTTGTGTCATTAAAATCCAAGTTCTTAGTATTTTCTTGTGTTTGATTTTACGCGAGTATTATACATTCAGTCGGGTTAATAATATAATGAGTAAATCGCGTTTAACATCCGTTTAAAAGTCTTTAATTTCTAAATCCAAGTTCTTGCTTCACTGTAGTTGTATTGTTATTAAGTAATACGGCACCGTGATAATTATATAAAAATCTTAGTGTATAGTGTCGTGTGTAGTAGTGATCGTAAAATCCTAAAACAGGTTACATTGTATAAAATAAAATCGGCCAAGTGCGGGTGGGACTCGCGACGCGACTCAACCTCGATTTATTATTGGTGGTTATAGTGGCAACAGATGTACATTATCTTCGAAATTTCAACTGTCTACAATCACGGTTCATGATATACAGTCTGGTGACAGACGGACGGACGGACGGACAGACAGACAGCGACATCTTAGTAACAGGATCCCCGTTTTATCCTTTGATTATGGAACCCTAAAAATCTATAACCTTCGGAAATCACACAGACACACGCACACACACACGATATCAACATTCGATGTTACAGCAGTGCCATACTTATTTCATTAGTTACGTCCGTCATGTGATCTCACTACAATTTATAACAGTACACATAACTAACACAAATAATTCCCTATGACTATTATTACCGCTTTTCAATTTGTATTGTTATTATGGCCACCATTTCTCAGCGCTGTGATTTAGTTTCACGCGTCACGTGTAATGGGACGCGGCACGCAACGCCGAGTGCAATTGTATTCTTGTACCTACAATTCTTTTAATAATGACAAAAGAGCAAAAGTTTGCTTAACGGTGAATTACACGTGTGTGTCTGTGTGTGAGACAACATGCGGATGTTGCAATGTAATATAATATTCACTACAAATGCAATGGACAAAAGAAAAATCCAGTAAAAACTAACGACAGTTGTATTATGTATGGGAAGGATGAGAAAATGAAAACGGTATGAAAACCCCAATAATTACAAATACTTACCGTGAAAGCCGAATGAAAATCAATTTCATACTTCGTAACGCTGCTCCCGAAATTTTTGTTGTCATGCACATTTTGTTTGTCGTTTTAACAATTCCAATAATGTGGTCGAAACAAATATTTTCACTGTAGCCGTAGAAAGTATTATACGGATCGCGAGGCATGGTAAGCATCATTTTGCAATTACGTTAAACCGTCGGATAACAAAAACTGTGGCAAAACAATTTCACCGTAACTCCAGACTGATTGCAAGCGTAATTTAAACCGAGATGAGAAAGTTAATCAGTTATACTTTTGTATTGTTTTCGACGAACACCTTTTTTTATCATAAAAGAATTTACGTGAGAATTATTTAATTATACGGGTTTCTTTTTATTACTGTTGTCATTAAATTGGTCAAATACAAGTTTCAACTATTATTCTCTTATCAGATACTTAAGAAAAATAAATTCGTATTCACACCATTGTGGTCAGAAGATAGTTAGTATAATCGAAATCGAAAGACAACTTGGACAGCAATCGTAAATAATGTAGAATTTGCAACAAAATAGCGCGATATCGCAAAAAGTGATACAAAGGCGAAGCATTCGATACCTTTTCGTAGAAGACGAGGAAAGAATTCAAATTCAAAAGGCCGCGAAAAATTCAAAAAGCAAAAAGAGACAAAGGACATAGATGGCCGCTCGGACGATCGGACATCGTTAACAACGAAATTGCCAATAACAAACACAAAACAACTAAATGTCTTAATGTAAGCCTTATGAGGTTATTAAAATCGTTGCATAAATTAGCCATACCTTTTCTTATCCTGAATTTACTTCCACGGAGAAATGCGGGATTAATTTCATTCAAGTAATTATAAGCGATATTAATGTTTTCGAGAGCAAATTAAAGCTTAAAATTCGTTAACAATGCTCAGATGGAACACAATAATTGACAAATAAGATCTGATACCCAGCAACTAGAGCGTGAAATTTAAATTAACGACTTCAAACAATGCGAGGGCTATAATAGAAACGAATGCCAAAACTTCTGAATTCGATTAAAGCCCAAAGTTTCCATTGAGGAATACACCGCAACTCAGAAATGTATATTTTATTCATACTTACAACGCGAGAGATCGCGATTGGTATCCGATAAAAGTTACCAAACAAAAATGAGCACGAGAAATAAGTGTACCTGTCACTCGATGCTTGTTTTTATTTCTAAAATTTGTATAATATATTCAGAATTGTGTCGCGCCGGCAACTGTCTGCGGCGTACAAAAACGCCTGAGGATTGCAACAAAAATCGATAGACGATGGTGCTTACAAGTTTATTTCGACTAAATATTAGCATAATTCAATATAATAATATATATAATATATTAGCATAATTCAAAATAAAATATAACAACGAAAAAATTTATATTTTCTTACGATTCCAACGCGATAGTGGTAGAGTAGGTTAGAGGAAAGGAAGAAAGAATAGAGAGAAGAAGAAGAAAAATGTCCATGTAAAAACAGTATGTGTCAATGATAGTTGATTTTTTTTTTGTATCGCGTAACAGGCAAACGAACAGGCGGGTCACCTGATGGAAAGTGACGCCCGCCGCCCATAAGCACTCGCGATGGTAGTGGCATCGTGAATTGATTTAACATACTTATGATTGAAGAGTAGCTATGATATGATATTCGATTTTAAGTTAACGCAGTAGGATATAAAAATTGCCATAAAAATTTTGATTCTTCAGTTAACATTAATTAAAATATTTTGGAATAACGAATATTAATAGAGACTTGCAATTACCAAAACACGTGTACATCGTCCACAACAAGAAAAATAATACAAAAATATACTGTATGCTTATCTTTACAAGTTACAATATTTGAACATTCTATACTAAATAAAACACGTGTAACACCAATAAGTTTTCCAACAATTCCATTTCGACGCGCGAACGTAATTGATCAAATGTTCCTCGAAGGAATATCTAGTTAAATGCCTTAAATTTAACAACACGCCACAATTCCTCGAACGCGGATCGACGAGACGTGTCAGTCATTCCATTAATGTCCTGATTTCCAAAAACGCCGACTTCTAACCTTTTGAGAAATATTTGATGCTACAACATCAGTTCTCACATTGTGTTCCATTTTTGTTTTATACTCGTTTGATATACGCGTGGGAATGGGAGATAGAGCCAATTAATGAATGGCATCGACGTATAGGCGAATAGACTGGAACGTGTTCGGAAAAGGGGACTGAATTCATTCCTATGAGTTATACGCTATAGTTGGTACTATCCACGAGAACTGAAATTAAAAAATCCTAGTTAGTAGTCTAGTTAAGTATAATTTCGTCCTACTAGATTTAAAATAAATCATTAATTTCCGACACCCCAACCTAAAGAACATTTCAATATTCCAAACGTACGTATTAACGTACAATCAGTCTTCGTACGGATTTACTGCAAATGATATAGCTATCATTGACATGAACCACCAACCGCGCACTAGCGACACGTATAAGCCACGAGCTAATCAACATCACTGCCCACGACAGTTCAATTTGGCTGGCAATAAAAAAGATCCAATCAGTGATTAGTTAATGGTGTACTAATCCATTAGAGGATCAGCCGATAAGAGATAAGTAGTCGACCGCGGCCGGTGTCGTCCGAGCGCCGCCGTCACAATAGCACAATTAAAATGCCAACAAGTCCGGTTGCCAGCCCAATCCAATTACACTCGACAAGGATACCGGCGAGTAATTGGGAGCTGGGACAGTGGCTTGTGAGATATGTGAAGGAACCCAGCTGGGGCGATATACATCCAGATATAATTATTTGCGCACGTAAACGTTATTGCGATTCGATTTGATGCGCAATTATTTTATACATTGAGCGCTTTCTCAAGAAAAAATTTAAGAGTTTTCTTTAGAGTGTTAATAAGTAAAAAAAATCATCAACCCACCTCCTACTTAACCAGTCCGGCCATATTATAAATTACATTTGTTTTACAAACTAGTTTACATTCTATTTCAAGAAGTATAATAGTCAGCTCAATAGAAATACAAGAAAGCACTAACTCCACAGAATAAGGAAGAAAAACAGTGGAATTCCTTTAACGAGCAGAAGTCGTTTGTAAAAGTAGAATTTAACAGTTGTTTCGAACCAAGAAAATGAAAAATTTACCAACTATGCGAGTACACTTCTGCGAAATTACCTGGTGCAGTTTACGTTTCCTTTATTTCGTAGACTTTTAGTTTGTATCACAAAGTCAACAGGAAGAAACGGAAGGTAGACTTCCATTCCAATCGGAAGGAAAACAATGTTAAACTGTGAAACAAAAGCTACAGGCATTTGAAAAGAAAACGGGTAAAATCAATTTAGAGTTTGCAACGCTTAGTCCAATTCTACTAATGCAACTTTTTATGTAACTAAATATTACTTTTTTGTGTCTATAATATACAAGATTTTAACATCGAAAACTATCTCATGAATGCGGCTTTAATCCTATCAATCACAACTTTTTCCACGAATTATGTTTGTGATATACTTTTTTGACACCTTATTTTAAATTTTGACCAATAAGCAACAATTAAAGCTATTTTCATTACCTCGTACTCGTATCAGATTCACCCCGTTCCATTAAACGGGGAAAAACAGTCAAAGCATCATATGATTTTGAAGAATGTTCAAATTAAAAAATCCCGTCCCACGAGCGTACTACAAGCCAAACTAATCTCGGAGTCCGAACACATCTAGGTTCAAACTTTTGCTTTGTGAAGAGTGCACTTTCATTGTTCAACTTTTATATCCGATTTAGGTACCGTGTGTCCGGTCAAGAAGCATGATGAAAGCAAAGTTTTAATGCAACTACTAAACAAGCACTAAACAATGTTGAATCGCTGTCTCCTGCTTTAGTGTTCAGATTTTTGCTCGAATTTCTCATGAAATCTAATGTTAAAATTATAAAGTATTTAAGCGAGCTTTAAAACGCGTTCCTTTCATGAAATATGAACTTTATGCTGCGTTGAAAATGTTAAGGTAAAGGTAAAATTAATATTGAATGAGTCGATCATAACTTAATGATTTTAACAACACACAACCACAATTAACAAAAGACAAACCCGTCAAATCAAATCATTGCGGCGAATAATTAGAGAAAGAACTACACAGAGTGTTTTTTATGTTTTCACGAAAAAGTTCTGCTTGCTTACATGCTTACATGCAAATAGCATAAAAACAAAACATTACAAAATTTTCTACACATTAGTTATCAACATCTTGAATGAAAAAATGAAATCAATGCAGTCACTTTTTGTGATATAAAAAGCTTATATATCGAAATAAAATATAAATTTAAATAACTCAATTAGTAATCAAAGAATTACCACGGCAGTCTCCTCATGACCCTCGCTAATAGTCTTTCAAACATCGGGCGAAATATTATAATAAAACGCGTTTAAAATCCTTCAAAGAGCCTTAATTTCTAAATTAATAATTTTGAATCATGTAAAATTTAATACAATAAAATACTATCACTCAATTACCCAAACGAAGCATCGATCAAATACCACAAACCAGTCCACCATTACAGCTTTACACCTTATCAAAGTGAAATATTCCTTCACCTTTAAAACATTTTATTAATCAATCGCTTATCATTTTTATTACTCGTCCAAAGGTGGCAGGATGTGATCACCAAACCACCGCATACATTCGAGATAAACGTTAATTGGTGATGCAGTTAAACTGCTACCGATACTACTAAATAGTAATCTCATTTATCTGTAATAAAAATTAACCCTTTTATGATTCTGTTTCAACTCGTTGGACGCATCGTAATATGGAGATACGTTGATTTCGTATATGATAATGTATCACTATGAAACCCTCTTGCAAGTTAAACGGAAACTTTTAAGTAAGACTTCATTTCTCGATAAATAAAAAAAAAATGCACCTTGAATGTTCTATTATTTTTACAATTAAAAACCTCTTGATAAATGAACAAAAATGGCTTTACTATAATATGATAATGCCAAATTATATAGCATTAAATGTAAATAATAATAATATATAAACAGATAAAAATCAAACAATAATTGATTACTCATCATATGTTCCGAGCATAACAAATTTTCCCCCCTATAAAACAGTTATTTGATACGAGCCCACACATTACTCAAACAATACATCATACGAACTGAAGGAGTTGTTTTAAATTATGATCAGTACCGAAACCGTTACTTAAGAAAAAACATTAAATTTTTTTACGGTTATTTGCCATACAATGAGATACTGAATTATTATGAATCATACATGTATAAAATTACACGTCTAAACAAATTGTGAACACATCATTCAATATTGTACTCAAATCGGGTAGGAGGTGAGAATCGGCCAACATCTATTTTTCATGATAAATGATAACAGTAAGGCAGAATAGCGTTTATATAAATATGAAGTATGAATCACACAATATTTAGAAGTTTGACCGCCTCCTTGGTACAGTGGTTAACGCGTGAGCATAGAACCGAGGGGTCCTGGGCTCAATTCCCGGTGGGGACACACAAACAAAAAATGTCTCGGTCTGGCAGGACACAGAAGGCTGATCACCTACTTGTCCGTAAAGAAAATCGATCAGTGAAACAGATGTACATTATCTGCCCCATACCCCACTACTATATCACATCGCAAGCTTCTAGATACACACTTTCTTACACAGTCCAATAACACATCTCCCGCGACAATGTCTCCAATCTCACTCCTATTCAAAAACACCCCGTAACACGACAGACCGCATCGCAAAAACCACCCATCTCTTTGTCACGGCAACAAGTATAGAACAACAGACGGGCCAATAAAAATAGATTATCCAGTCAATATGATTAGTTCATCAAATTGCACGTTGTTCACCGATCAATCGTCGCACGTTAACCCGGGGGGGTCACACACAAAGGAAACTGCGGTGAGCCTGAAAATTAAATTGCAGCGCTCTATTGCTTTTATATTAAAACAGTGCCACTGCCATCGTTCGTTTGTGTTGCGATTAATTAATACTGTGGAAGATGTATGAATGTACAATACTTAAAATGAAATCGGAATAAATTTTGACAGTATGCAACTCTGAGAAATTTTAAAAGAACAGAAAATTTTATCATGAGGCGTGACAAGATTTTTTTTTTGAATTCTCATTTATATTGCATTACATTGCTATAAAATTAAAAAAATTATATGCAACGGTGTCTGTCTTTTTTCGCGCCTAAATCACTGAACGGATTGTATGAAGTTAGATTGATTTGTATAAAAGGTCAGAATAGGTATCATCCTGTAAACTACGCGACAGCAACAGTAACTACGCGAGTTTTTCTTTTACTGCCTGGCCGAAGCAGAAAGCAAAAATAAGTCGTAGAAAAATATGTCATTTGTAAATTTATAAAATATGCATAATTTAAAACCTAGAGCAATATTGTATACTATTTGAAATTGCCGATTATTTCTTTTTATTTTTATTTATTTACCTAAACACTTTTTTATCATCTTATATTATATAATACTTAATTCGGCATAGTACATGTACATACCATTTTGTCATATTTCTATTTCTTGAAACTACGTTATAAAAGTGCAGTTTTTAATAAAACCATCAGAAAAATGGTTCGTTTTTCAAAAAGTGACCGTTAAATATTTAATGAATAAGCTTCTAAGAATTTATATTCATCCCACTGCCTAGGAGTTATTATAAAATATTACTTAAAGTTTTGACACGGCTAGGTGTTGTTAGAGCTAGCAAAGCAGCAGTTTACTTCTTAAAATTATTAATTCATATCTCGAGTTTCTCTATTTTGCTTTTTGTTTCCAACATTTTAAAATCTACGTTAACGTTCTCGGCGTAGGCGTAGTCTTGCTTGTATAGGCGGTATTTCGTGTCTTGAATCATAATTGATATAGGAAAATTTCTTCCTTTAAAGGAAATTATTGATACGCATAATCTATAAATAGATATACGTAGGCATTCTTATTACTTGTGTCATATTTGTATACGTATTTTATGTATTGAAAATATCTATCTGATTTATTCAACTGCTCTATATACTAAAACATATAAAAAAAATATTTAAAATCGTGCCTTTACTCCTTACGACATGGAACTAAATAAAATTCGCAGCGCTTTGGGCTATAAATCAGTCAGTCAGTTACGGAGACAAATCCTAACCGAGTATATTCACGTGAAAAGGAGTAGTTGCATTTCACATCATTTTCAATTATTTTCTTTATAAGCAAATAGGGTAGCAGGTAGGGTAAGAGGTATGACTCTTACACTTCGACTCTTTACTGCAGATGACTGACTGATACAGGACTATCGATTACATATGAGCGATATTCACTATAGCAGGGTACCTTTAAATGAATAAGTCTTTATTGATGATTAAAAGCACCAATCACTCATAAATGTTAAGCGCTGACGCTTCACCCGCGGCGTGTCGTGACTGTCCCCTCCCAACTCTCACCCCTCGCGATTGCATACGATTTTTATTAAGGCGTAAAATTTAC